>NW_015555812.1:177938-182608 GCF_001515605.1 Sinocyclocheilus anshuiensis
CCTTATCTTGAATTATGTGATCATTCTTAATGCATATTAATAAACTGAATCATGCAGTGAAAGATCGCACTCTAAATGCGCATGCGCACTAAAGCCTGTGTTGGTCTACTCTAACCAGAGTTCATCACGTCGCGTATGCGTGCCTCTGTAGGTGTGTTTTGTTTGCTTTTTGCAATATACTCGATAATGTCATGATGTCTCACGAGTTCAGTATTTGCACTAAACCTGCACAGATTTGGCTTACATGAACTTCCCCAAGAAATGAACGAGTGAACATAACTTACGAAAAGTAACCCACCAAATTGGCTAGTGATTTGACAGCGTTACCCGCCACAGCTGATTTTTACCCGCATTTGACGGGTTGGCGGGTGTTAATTTCAAACCCTGTGCGTAAGGCTAACCGAGACTTGTCATTTGCACTTACATATTGTTGCTATTTTGTTAGTTTTGATTGCTTCTATTGTCCTCATTTGTAAGTCGCTTTGGATAAAAGCGTTTGCTAAATCGCATTTGGCAGGTTGGCGGGTGTTAATTTCAAACCCTGATTACACCTGCTGAATAAAATATTGTGTCTAATATATACCACAATATCAACTTCTTATTATTGAATTGTTGTAAATAAATATCACATTTGGAACTGGTCAGTGTTCAAAAAATGCTGGGAAATCATTTTATGTAGCCCTACAAGAGTGATTACTAATAAACTGTCTGAAAAAAAGAAAGTCAAGTTTTAGAGAAGAAAAAAATCACCCACTGACTTTCAAAGCTTTAGTTTAAAAGAAGTATACTAATAGCACACTTGAATAAACTTATTTTTCGTAAGGGTTAAGTACAATACTCAAGTAAATGTACTTAGTTACTGTCCGCCTCTGGTTTTGAGTGTGTGTGCATCATTTATAGTCCTTCTAATATGAGGCAGCTGTGAACTGGTAATGAGTGCTGATGAGTCCGGGCAAAGATTATGGGAAATGGGTCCTGGGTGAAATGGTAAAAGTCAAGGGATGGAGCTCATGGGCACTCCAGCTGGTAATCGTGACACAATATGGTACAAGATTATCCTATTTAAAACATTGTGATAAATGAGTTAGGTCAAAAGCAATCTAAAAATAAACCAAAAATAGTTTAAATATATTATGTATTAATGTAATATTATATTACCTAAAATGTGTAATAATGAATCACATTACTAACTACAACTTTTGTCATGTAATTTGGAATCAGTAATGGACTACAATTTGTTGGCAATCTACCCAGCACTGTTTATGCACTAATGCCAGTATAAACTCTTGCACAATCTGCATATTTGTAAACTCTCAAGACAGAAGTCACTACCTGAACCTCACAGTAATTGGCTGCCGCTTGCATTTTCACTTGATATTTGTATAAATTCGAGACTGCAGATTGTTCAGGCAATAGTGGAAGGTCACAAGATGCATGACCTTGTTTTATTGCTGTGTTGTGGATACATGGTGGAGCACTTCAAGAGAATGGGTTCATCTTACATTGCACTGGGATGGAAATTTATGGTAGCAGTATAAGCATGCAGCAGACATCAGGTGCATCAGGTGCAACATGCACACATTGGTAAAATATGTACTCAAATAGCAAACAGAGAGAGGTGGTCTCTGTAACAATCCACTATACCAGAGTTCTTTAAACATTTCTTTTCCCTAGGAACCCTCCACCAAGACTCTTAGCTGTCCCATGGGTCACCAGTATAAAAAGCTAGATTTCTTCAATAAGATTCTTATATTATATAATGCTTAAGAACTGATTAGTTAAAGATTTATAAATCAGTTTGATATTTTATAAATTGTATATGTTTTTATATAGACTGATTAGCTACAACATTAAAATCACCTGCCCTGATATCGTGTAGGTCTCCCTCGTGCTGCCAAAACAGTCCTGATGCTTTGAGGCATGGACTCCACAATATTTCTGAATGTGTCCTGAGCTATCTGAATTTGGGAATTTGGAGGCGAAGGCAACACCTTAAGCCCTTTGTCATGTTCTTCAAACCATTCCTAGACAATTTTTGCAATGTGGCAGGGTGCATTATCCTGCTAAAAGAGGCCACTACCATCAGGGAACACCATTGCCATGAAGGGGTATATGTAGTTTGCAACAATCTTTAGGTAGGTGGTATTTGTCAAAGTAATATCCACGTGAATGCCAGGACCCAAGGTTTCCCAGCAGAACATTGACCATAATACTGCCTCTGCCAACCCAAGTAAATGATGCACACGCAAGCCTGATCTAAAAGAAAACATTATTCATCAGACCAGGCAATCTTATTTCATTGCTCCATTGTCCAGTTCTGATGCTTACATGCCCATTGTAGGCACTTTAAAGGTGGACAAGGGTCATCATGGGCATTCTGACTGGTCTGTGGCTACACCGTAAATAGGTTGCTGTAAATTTTACAGTAACATACTGGCAGCTGGATGTAAAAAAATGTTTACAGTATTATTACTGTAATTGCATTTACAGTACAATAATGTCTTTACTGTATTTTATTTACAGTATTACTGTATTTTCATTTACAGTATCAGTACTGTAGAGTTTATTTTCATTTAGTTTAAACATTTTTTACCAGTAAAAAACAATCCAATTGTGGTACTGCACTGTAAACCATGATTTTTACCATACCCATTCCCCCCCCGCCCCAAACACACACACACACAATAACTCATGAGCTTTAGTTCTGATAATATTATTTTTAATTGTTGAACATTTTCTTTTTAAAAGTACAAATTACAAATCTTGACCTCTCAGATGCACTAGCTTATAAAAAGGGCATCACCACAGTCCCCATGGGGACTTTGTATCATGGAAAAACATACACATACACTACCAGTCAAAAGTTTTTGAACAGTAAGATTTTTAACTTAAAGAAGTCTCTTCTGCTCACCAAGCCTGCATTTATTTGATCCAAAATACAGCAAAAGCAGTAATATTGTGATATTTTACTACTTAAAATAACTGCGTTCTATTTGAATATATGTTAAAATGTAATTTATTCCTACGGTCAAAGCTGAATTTTCAGCATCATCACTCCAGTATTCAGTGTCACATAATCCCTCAGAAATCATTCTAATATGCTGATAAACATTTTTTAATATTATTATCTATATTTAAAACAGTTGAGTAAATTTTTTTCAGGATTCTTTGAAGAATAGAAAGATCCAAAGATCAGCATTTACCTGAAATAAAAAGCTTTTGTAACATTATACACAGACCATGTGACTGAAGTAATGATCCTAAAATTCAGCTTTGATCACAGGAATAAATTCCATTTTAAAATATATTCAAATACAAAACAGTTATTTTAAATAGTAAAAATATTTCAAAATTGTACTGTTTTTGCTGTATACAGCAAAAGCAGTAATATTGTGATATTTTACTACTTAAAATAACTGCGTTCTATTTGAATATATGTTAAAATGTAATTTATTCCTACGGTCAAAGCTGAATTTTCAGCATCATCACTCCAGTATTCAGTGTCACATAATCCCTCAGAAATCATTCTAATATGCTGATAAACATTTTTTAATATTATTATCTATATTTAAAACAGTTGAGTAAATTTTTTTCAGGATTCTTTGAAGAATAGAAAGATCCAATTTGACAGTAAAAGTTGACAAGCTCTCCGATGAGAAACAGCAGATCAGGCTGCACCCTATTTCCAAAATTCCACCTGATCTGTGACTTTCAGTGCATTTGGTGCCACAAATGTTGACTGTCTGAATGAACCTACAAGCACAAGAAAAAAAAAACATTATTTATCAAAGCAGTGTTTACAGAATTTGCCTTGACTGTCAAACTTGTTGGTGCTGTATGCACTTTGACGTTAATAAAAAAACATTATATACTACATCTGAACGCACCTACAAGGAAGGTACATAATTAGTTGATAATCCATCATATTCAAATTATTAAAGCTCCATTTTTTACAATGCATTCTCAATCAGTAGAGCAAAGTGTTGAAATAATGGGTTTGATTCCAGGGGCAGTTCTACAGTGAGTGGATATCCGGGGCTTAGCCCAGAAACATTAATGCATGTGTCAGAATACACGGGATACACTTCAAATAAAATAGGCTATGCTAAAAGTTACATTGGCTAAGTGGCTTAATTTTTTATTTTTAAAGAGACAAGTATAATTAATTATAATTTGCACTTACAAATTGCATAAATAACATTACAGTGTTTCCCACAGACTTTCATTCTATTTGTGGCGGCATATATGTGCAAATTCATTCTCTGCCAGCAGGAGGCGCTGTTGGAGTGGTAGAGATCGAGGTTTCCCCGGTAACGCTGTACACAAAGCAGAGCTCCACTCACAAACTACGTCTGTCACTGAATTTAGGGACCGTCTCTAAAGTTACATACGAAATTGGTACATACTTTCTGACTTAAATAGCATTTGAAGAGAATTACCTTACTTGCAATAAAGAGGCAGAATAGAGATGCTTCTCTTTGTTCAACTAAGTTAGTTAACTTCGGCTAAATGACAGTATTAACTTACCTGTTGATGTTATCATCGATACTATGGCATTCACAAGAGAAGGATCCAAAATACACCTCCGACGTTGCAGACTACATCCAGACTAGAAATCTGAAAATAACAAACAAAAGAAGTACTAGAAAATACTGTTTAAAATCTCCACT
>NW_015555812.1:182691-195080 GCF_001515605.1 Sinocyclocheilus anshuiensis
GTTGCAGACTACATCCAGACTAGAAATCTGAAAATAACAAACAAAAGAAGTACTAGAAAATACTGTTTAATATCTCCACTGAAACAGTAGGTTTGCCTAAAGCACTTTACCTCAGCATTTCACGTTCATTCGCTGTTAAGGTTAAATAACGACTCGCCAGAGGAGCTAGCTTGCATTAAAGGGCAGCAGAACGTACAAACGTGTTTCTCGGTTTAACTAAGGTTTATTTCGACTAATATAGGTGACCTTAACTTACTCACCAGTCGATGTTATCAGCCGGTGCATTTCTCTTTTGTCCTTTTATGGCCACTTCCACCAAACAGTAAAAAAAAAACTCCCTTGCCATTTGTCAGTTTTTCGCGGGCAAGTTCACTACTGTAAATTGATTTACAGTAGTGAGGAAATACAGTAGTGACCGTATATTTTCCCATAATCCTTTGCGGTTTACAGTAAAATACTGTATACACATTTTACAGTATCTTACTGTACATATTACAGTATAATACTGTTCAAATTACAAAAATCAGTTACAGTGTACGTATCCCCGTATTGTAACAACACAGTCAGTGTTATTCACTGATTACTTTGTTTTCTGTGGACCCTGGTTTCTATGGCACTACATTTTTTATGTATTTACATAAAAGCTAAGTAAAGAGTGGACAAGAGTGTATATTATATTTAATTAACATTGACACAATAACATTATATTTGTATAATGATGAACAGATTAGTTAATGCACAGTCAAAAAGTTGCCATAGTATAGAGATGTCATAGTATATGAAGTACGCACACACGTAAATCAGCATATTGAGATGATTTATGAAGGAACATTTGACACTGAATGGCTGAAAAATCAGGTTTTTTATCACAGGAATAAGCTGCATTTTAAAACATTAAAATAGAAGGCAGTTATATTAAACTGTAATAATATTTCACAATATTACTGTATTACTGTTTTCTTCATAAGGGTTTGCTTCAGGATTGGTGCCCATGTATGTTGGTGAGATCGCCCCTACCTCTCTAAGAGGAGCTCTGGGCACTCTGCACCAGCTGGCCATCGTCACTGGCATTCTTATGGCCCAGGTACAGTAAAGTCACCTTTATTTATATAGCTCTTTACACAATACAAATTGTTTCAAAGCAGCTTTACAGTAATAAACAGGAAATTAATGATTCAGTGATGTAAACAGAATTTAATTCTGCTGTAAAGCAGCTCTAAAAACACAATAGTAAACAGTCATTATTCAGTTGAAATCAGGTAATTGATTTAGTTTGGTTGCACTAACTGTAAAGTTCATCAATTATGGCATGAGTTCAATTCATCTATAAACAGCTCAGGAGAGAACAGTGATGTCATCATCCAGCTCAGTTCAGTTCTCATTCAATAGTGTCTGTGTGTGGGGGGGGGTGTATTTATATGTTTATCTAGTACCTACATCATGCTAGCTTTTGGTGGTGGGAGTTTGAAGCTAGCCATAGGGTATGTGTGGAGGACTTGTTATTGTGGTTTTTCCTGAGGATCTGTGCTGATGGCTGTCTCTTTGACAAGGTCTTCTCAGGGGATCTGCCTCTATGGCTCGTCTAGTTGTCATGGTCTCCACTGACATTCAGGGCTGTTGTGGTCATCTCTAGGTGCTGATCCAGCATCTGGTCAGGATAAGATGCGGATCCGGGTGACTACGGTAACCTTGGAATAAGAATGAGACAGACAAACTAATATCAGAGTAGATGCTATTCCACTTATAATGTAACAAGTACATTGGATGTTAAGTACTCCTGGTTCCGGTTGACCTAATTTAAGCAGCCTAACAATCCTTTAAGGGATATGAATTACTGAAAAGTGATAATGTTATGTTAAGTGTGTTAATGTTATGTGTATGCCAGGTTAAAGAGATGGGTCTTTTGATCTAGATTTAAACTGACAGGGTGTGTCTGCCTCCTGAACAATGCTAGGAAAACTAGAGTTTGGATGCTAAATAAGAAAAAGGATCTACCACCCGCAGTCGATTTCAATATTCTATATTTTCAGCTCTCCAGAATTTTGAGATTTAATGGACCTGAAGGTCTATATTGTGATAAGAGCTTGCTTAAGTCATGAGGAGCTAAACTCAGGACTTTGTAAGTAATCAAATATATACAATGTTACTAGATAACATATTACTAGAATCAGAAAGTATGACCATATTAAGCCTGGTTCTCTATACATTGCATTTTGTATCAGCTGGAGTTTGTTTATTAAGCCTGCAGGGCAACCACCCAGCAAAGCATTACAATATTCTTCTAGTCTTGAGGTCATGAATGCACGTGTCAACTCTGTCATGTCTATGTAAATATTTATTTATTTATTTTAATTTTTTGCATTCTGACACTAAGAGCATATTTTATAATTTAGATATATTTTTAAGATGGGAATAATGTGGTTTTACAAATGTTGCTATCAAAGACTGATATTCAAATATTGATTTGTTTGATATCAAATCTTACAGCATCTTAATTTCTAAAGTTCATTCAAACTGTTTTTTATTTTCTTTCTTGTTTTTAATTTTCCTTTTTGAACTCAGTACATTATGGCATCAGTAATTATAATTAGCCTACAGTGACCAGTGATCCTCTATTATTTCATTATCAATATTATTTTCGCTTTTCGTTATTATTCTCTTCAGATCTTAGGACTCGAGTCCCTGTTGGGCAGTGAGCAACTGTGGCCGGTTCTGCTGGGTGTTACCGTACTCCCTACAGTCCTGCAGATGACGCTATTGCCTTTCTGTCCTGAGAGCCCGCGCTTCCTCTACATTGTCCGCTGCCAAGAACACCATGCAAAAAGCGGTGTGTCATACTACACAACACTGAATCGAGAACGCGTACAGGAGCAGTGTGCCATAAAAAACGTTTTGAGATGTCTGAACATTTGAGCAATGCTTCCCTTTTGTTTAACCTTTATGTCATGGCATAACAAACGTGTAAATCGTATAAGTTATATCTGCTCGTTGAACCTACCGATAGACAGTCAGCTAGGCTACCACTGGGAAAAAAAATCAATACTGCCTAACCACTGGCAGATCATAATTTGTAATCATTTATATTCATGTACAAACAATAATTGTAAATGTTTAAAAAGTATTATTTTATATGTACTTTTTTATGTTAGCCTACATTTTTATAAATATTGTTCAAAATCAGTTAGAATGCACTTTTATCATAATCCAATATAATTTTAATTGATAAACAAGCACACTCAATACTGAAAACTTCACCCTTCCTATTTTCTCTCTTCTTTAGCTTTGCGGCGTCTGACTGGCCGTCTGGAGGTCAGTGAAGACTTGGCTGAAATGAAGGAGGAAAAGAGAAAGATGGACATGGAGAGAAAAGTATCCATTGCTGAGCTCTTTCGCTCTCCTCTGTACCAGCAGCCCATCATCATTTCTATTCTGCTGCAGCTCTCTCAGCAGCTGTCAGGAATTAATGCTGTGAGTGCTGCAGATGTGATCAATTGATCAACTAGGAAAGAAACAGATAAACTTAAATTACTGCTAAAAGGTTAATATAAAAAGCTAAACGCAGCTCTGCTAGAAGGTTCAAGCACCTTTGCTTCAATAACTGAATTAGTTCTCTTCATTGCTTCATGTAAATCTGAAGCAATTAAATAAATGTAAATATAATTGACCCGGCCTTGCTGATATGGTGGCACAAAAATAAAGTGGTTACACCACCAGTCAAACGTTTTTGAACAGCAAGATTTTTAATGTTTTTTAAGAGTTCTCTTCTGTTCACCAAGCCTGCATTTATTTGATCCAATATGCAGCAAAAGCAGTAACATTGTGAAATATTTTTACTATTTAAAATAACTGCTTTCTATTTGAATATATTTTAAAATGTAATTTATTCCTGTGATCAGCAAAATTTTCTGCATCATTACTCCATCCTTCAAAAATCATTCTAATATGCAGATTTGCTGTTCAAGAAACATTTATTATTATTATTATCAATATTTAAAACAGTTGAGTACATTTTTTTCAGGATTCTTTGATGAATAGAAAGATCCAAAGATCAGCATTTATCTGAGATAAAAAGCGTTTGTACATAGTGTATAGTGTATACACTATACCATTCAAAAGCTTGGGGTCAATAATAATTTTTAATACTTTTATTTAGCTAGGATGGTTTAAATTGATCAAAGGTGATGATAAAGGCATTTATAATGTTACAAAAGATTTCTATTTCAGATAAATGCTGTTCTTCTGAACTTTATATTCATCAAAGAAACCTGAAAAATTCTACTCCGCTGTTTTCAACATAATAATAATAATAATAATAATAAATATTTTTGAGCAGCAAATCAGAATATTAGAATGATTTATGAAGGATCATGTGACAGGAGTAATGATGCCAAAAATTTAGCTTTGAAATCACAGGAATTAATTAAATTTTAAAATATATTCAAATATAAATCAGTTATTTTATATAGTAAAAATATTTCAAAATGTTACAGTTTATGCTGTATTTTGGATCAAATAAATGCAGGGTTGGTGAGCAGAAGAGACCTCTTTAAAAACATTAAAAATCTTACTATTCAAAAACTTTTGACTGGTAGTGTATCACTGATTCTTGAGAAGTGCGACAAAACGGTGCAATATTGAAAAAATAAAGCCTTGTACTCAGACAAATGAAACTACATTTTGTATCTTACATGTACTAAGCTACTGAGCTATACATTGATTCCACCTCCCAACTTTTCTCTTTTTTTATCAAAATGTGCTTTTTACGTTGCCATCACTTATTTTGCAATCAAGCAATCAAGATGATTTTAACGTTTCAAAACACATTCTCATGTTAGCAGACAGATTACACATGTGACCAACAATTCCTAAACAAATTCATCATCAAAAAAATCATAATCAAATATTATCAAAATATTCATCTGACGGATGTGATATAGACATGAATAGTCATTTTTGAATCAATCAATTACTGTATTAAAACAAACACAAATGGTGAGTATTTTATTGTTTATAAAGCTTTTATTCAAGATTCACATTTAAGTATTTTGATATATCATTGGAACACAATTTTCTCTCATCTCAGAACAGTTTGTCTGCTCTGCATCTGCTATGGTAATAAGGTAACTTTTAGAAAGAGTTAAATGAACAAATAAAACAATTAGTTGTTACCTCTGTCTATTTATATTCACCAGGGGCCTCATTTATAAAATGTGCGTACGCACAGATTTGAGCTTAGAGTGTGCGTACGCTAAAATCCACGACAACGTTCATATTTATAAAGAAAAGTAGCCTACATACCGCCAGGGTCTGAGCAGGCGTATGCACTTTTCCTTGTGGCAAAGTCGGAGTACTGCAGCTATTTGAACATCTAAGCTGCAATAATAATAAAAGCGGTGTACGTGCAAGCACCGAATTCATTATGAACAACAAGGTCGCAGTGTAAGAGATTAATTGGGTAGTGTAGTCAGATTTTTTATTAACGGGAGTTTTTGCGAGATTAAACTGACCTTTTTAGTATCCTAATGTTGAGAGTTCTTTACTCGCTTTCTGTACACAGTTTATTCCATGTTTTTTTTTTATTATTTTACAAGAGAACTTGCGAAGTCTTGATTTACTACTAATGCGTAAAAATAGAAAAAAAAAATGTATAAACGCATCTCCGACTGTTTTGACTGTTTAGCCTAAGCATAGGCCTATGTCGTGCAATAACGGTTTTTAATATATTCTATTCAGTAACATTGTTAACTGTTTTTATTTATAACATCTGCTGCTTTGCTTCTGTGAAAATGAATAGAGATATCAGCCTTAAACTTTGTTTTTGTCATTTACATTTACATTGTATTTTATATATTTGTATAAAATACACTATATATTTTTGTGTCAGTACATTAATGGCACATTTGAACAGCATTAGTAAACTGTGTAAATATAAAGAAATTCCAAATTACATGCAGGTCTTTTCAGACCGGAGACCATAATCGTGTAATAATTTATTTTATTATGATATGAAACGCCCAATTTTCCTTTCAATAATGTTTTTTAAAGTTTTGCAAAAATTTCGTGATATTAAACTTTTTATTACTTGTCATAGCAAGTGATTTTAAAAGTAGGATGGCTCACTTTTTATAAGATGACTGAAAATTTTACTTGAATTCTTAGTTTATTCTTACATTTGAAAACCTAATTGTTTTATAATTACTATTATTATTAATTTAATTTATGCATTTAGCAGACGGTTTTATCCAAAGCCACTTACAGTGCATTCAGGCTATACATTTTTTTTTATGTGTGTTCCCTGGGAATTGAACCCAGGACCTTTTGCGCTGCTAACGCAATGCTCTACCACTGAGCCACAGGAACACCAGTTATTATTATTATACAATTATTATTTCTAGAAGTAGTAATTTTGATAATAGTCAATTGAAAAAATGTAACAACACACACAGTTTGTCCACAGAATAATTACACATTAGTAAATAAAAAGTGTCCCTGCCCGAACCTCTACCTCCGCCAGCAGGACCTCAATTTCAGACTCAGTAAAGTTTTTTTTTTCTTTGTGCTCGTCATTCGTGCTCGTCATTCTCAAACATAAAAATTTGGAGAAATTTGGATATTGGCGTCTGCTCTTTTATATGGTAATGATATTAATTAGGACCAGCAGGACCTCAATTTCAGACTCAGTAAAGTTTTTTTTTCTTCTTCTTCTTCTCTTTGTGCTCGTCATTCTCAAACATAAAAATTTGGAGAAATTTGGATATTGGCGTCTGCTCTTTTATATGGTAATGATATTAATTAGGAGGCGTTTACAAGGCGGAGATCTGACACCAGTCAGCTGCGCACAATTTCAAGATCATTTGCGATTTATAAACGTCACATCTGGAAGAGAGGCGTACGCACGTGTTTTTGTGCACACGTTCGTTTTCTCTGAATCGCACTTATGCACTTTTGAGAAATTATCTTAGAACAAATTTAGGACGGTTTATACACAACATTTTTTTAAATGAGGCCCCAGGATCTTAATATTCACATTTAAACATCTTAACAAATTATCCAAAAATGACCAGAACACATATGATCAGAATACAAACTTTATTACAGATATGTTTTATCCAGTGTTTTGTGTTCCCTCAGTGTGCAAAAGGCTCATTAATGCAGACGCACAAAAGCGCTCTATTGTGGGGACTTTTATTTTGGCGGAATGCCGTGCGTTCTGTGGAGTGCTTCACACCGCCGTGCAATCGCAATGTAGTATTGCATCAGCCATCATTGGTCCTCAGCGGGAATGAGCCATTCGATTCCGTGACAAACGGCAATCATACGATTATCTTTATGTTCCTTTGAGTGTTTAAGTTTGTGTGCATCCAGAGAGAAAACCACACCCACATACATGAGTGTATGCTGACCCGTCAAAGGACATAAGGTTCAAGATGATACTGCTCTGCATCAGTATTAATGCTCATCTATAATATGTGCACAATCTGAGAACTGGTTAATGCACTTCGCTATAACCTGGCTCTCCCTCTGCATATGCCTGTAACAATAAATCTGTTGCAAGACAAAAAGCAAGACAAGAACCGTGGCCAGTACCACCCCCTCCTATAAAGGATGGCTTTCCAACGCGAAAGGAAGAAGATGAGTATGATGACTGGCTACCACCTCCACCATGGCCCTCTACTGAACCAGTGTCAATGCCTCCAAAGGGTGAGGAGAGAGAGATGGTCACCATCATAGACAGAATGATGAATGAACTCCAGTTAATGAGAAAGAGTGCTGTGGCCAGCTCAGCAACTCAAAGTTGTCTGTCTTCAACCCCTAAGAGACCACCAGTTAGGAAACTTCATGATACTCCGACTCAGTGGTCACACTATTACTCACCAGTCACGAGCTGTCCTACTGGCATGGACTGGGCTGAATCTGGGCCTTCATTTAAACGCTTACCAGGGCCTCACAGGAGTCAGCGTACCTCCTCCCGAGAATGACCTTATCAGCCCTCATTAGCTACAATGGAAGAGAAGGAATACCATGGGCCAACACCGAAAATCCCCCTCTTCATCCATAGGGAATTCTCCAGACTGAAGCTGGCCCTAACGAATTTGTTGCCAAGGGATGCCAGTGAGCTTTTCAAATATCAGGTTCTTGTGGACCATCTGAGGTTGGAGGAGGCTGTCCTTATAGCCGATTCATACATTAATTCGCCTATGCCATACTCTGATACCATGGTCGCATTGAATGAGAAGTTTGGGCAGCCACATCACATCACCTTAAAGAAGATTGCTGCTGTCATGGACTCACCAGAGATAAGGCGAGGAGATACAGCAGCCTTTGAGAGGTTTGCTTTGCATGTTCAGTCACTCGTGGGCATGTTGAAAACCCTAGGCCTGGCTGGAGAAGCTGAGCTAAGATGCGGCTCGCATGTTGCACAGCTGCTCACGAAACTTCCGCCTGAGTTGAGGGCAAATTTCCGCCGCCAGATGTATCAGCGACCTGGCTCTACACACACTGCTTGACTTGGCAGAGTGGCTCCAGTATGAGTCGTGGTGTCAGGGTTACGACATCCCATCCAACACCCGAGTCCTAGGGTCTTTGAGTCACAAAGCTGAGAGGCGAATCAGTAGACCAGCGGCTACAGTGCTACATGGGGCAGAGAGCTCTGCAGAAAGTAAGGCTGTGAAGCGAGAGGGTCAGAGCCCCTCAGAGTCCAAAAGGTGAGGCAAGATAAAGCCATACTGCCCATATTGCGAGAGTTCAGAACACTTGCTGAATAAGTGCACAGCCTTACAGAAGCTCACAAGGGAGGAAGTTATAGAGTGGATCAAGGTGAATAAGAGATGCTGGAGATGTGGGAGGTCCCACCAAGCCACACAATGTGACCTCAAAAGACTCTGTGACCTGTGTCGAGGAAAGCACTTGAGAGTCCTCCATAATGTGAACACCCATCCAGCTGCAGAGCCACCCAAAGAAGAGAGTTGTCTGGTGAACACTAGTAGTGAGGTCCTTTACCTGGACCGGCCATCAGCTTCAACTCGTGTCCTATTAAAGTTTGTGATAGTGCTTCTTCAGAATAAGGACCGTACTCTTGACACCAACGCAGTATTGGACGATGGACGCACTATGCTCCTCCCAGAAGCCGTTGACCGACTTGGATTGCAAGGCAGACAAGAGGATCTTGTCCTTCGCACAATACGACACAATGCGCACAACAGTGTCTCCTTACCAGTGTTCCATCACAGACCACAGAGTTGATGAGGAATGTTGAGAAGCTTTGGCAAATAGATGTGTTGCCATTCCAGATCCACATATTCAGTGACGCTTCGGAGAAAGC
Organism: Sinocyclocheilus anshuiensis; assembly: GCF_001515605.1. NCBI lineage: Eukaryota > Metazoa > Chordata > Actinopteri > Cypriniformes > Cyprinidae > Sinocyclocheilus > Sinocyclocheilus anshuiensis. The sequence goes on from NW_015555812.1 coordinate 192,014, forward strand.
CTATGGCTCAGTTTCTTACCTGCGTACCGAGGACGCTCAGGGCCAAGTCTTCCTGTCATTCCTGGCAGCGAGATCAAGAGTCGCTCCCCAGCAGCGACACTCAGTTCCACGTCTAGAGCTCTGCGGTGCCCTAACAGCAGCCCAGCTGGCAAAGGTGTTGGAGAATGAACTGACCTTGAAGATTGACCAGATCATCCCTTGGAGCGATTCCACCACGGTGCTCACCTGGCTACAGTCAGAATCATGCCGTTTTAAAGTATTTGTGGGTACCCGTGTAGCTGAAATCCAAGAACTCACAAACCCAGATGCCTGGCACTACGTGGACTCATCACTGAATCCTGCTGATGATGTCACATGGGGTAAGACTTTAGCGGAACTTGCTTTGCCGAATTGCTGGAGCCAAGGGCCCTCGTTCCTCCACAAGGGACCCGACGTCTGGTCAACCCAACCTCCTAAGCTGCTTGATCCCGATTCTTCAGAATACAGAAAGTGTACTCGTGTAGCCGAAATCCAAGAACTCACAAACCCAGATGCCTGGCACTACGTGGACTCATCACTGAATCCTGCTGATGATGTCACATGGGGTAAGACTTTAGCGGAACTTGCTTTGCCGAATTGCTGGAGCCAAGGGCCCTCGTTCCTCCACAAGGGACCCGACGTCTGGCCAACCCAACCTCCTAAGCTGCTTGATCCAGATTCTTCAGAATACAGAAAGTCAGCCTCCTGCAGTATTTTGACTAACATGGACTGGCCATGTTCTCTACAAAGTGGCCAACACACATGGAAGGATCTGGTTGAGTCTGTGGTGCGTGAGCTTCACGGGGCGGCTGGACAAGGTAACCCTGTTACTGCTTCAGATTACCAACAAGCAGAAATGGTGATCTACAAGAGAATCCAGCATGATTGTTTCCCAGAAGAACTGCACCACCTCAAGGAGGGCAAGCCGGTATCTAATAGCAGTCGCCTACTTACCCTGTCCCCGGAGTTAGACCCAAAGGAGGCGGTCATACGTGTTGGTGGTAGATTGCGGCGGGCTGAAGCTCTTGATCCTGCATTCAGACATCCGATCATCCTGGATCCTAGACATCCAGCCACCAAGCTCCTTATACAGGAGTATGACACTCGTCTTTGTCACCCGGGACCTGAACGGGTATATGCAGAAATGCGCCGCACCTTCTGGATCCTGCGCGGGAGAGAGGCGATCCGTCATGTATAACATCTCTGTAAGGACTGTAGAAGATGGAAGGCTAAGCCATCGTCCAGCATGATTGTTTCCTAGAAGAACTGTACCACCTCAAGGAGGGCAAGCCGGTACCTAATAGCAGTCACCTACTTACCCTGTCCCCGGAGTTAGACCCAAAGGAGGTGAGCATACGTGTTGGTGGTAGATTGCAGCAGGCTGAAGCTCTCGATCCTGCATTCAGACATCCGATCATCCTGGATCCTAGACATCCAGCCACCAAGCTCCTTATACAGGAGTATGACGCTCGTCTTTGTCACCCGGGACCTGAACGGGTATATGCAGAAATGCGCCGCATCTTCTGGATCCAGCGCGGGAGAGAGGCGATCCGTCATGTACAACATCTCTGTAAGGAGTGTAGAAGATGGAAGGCTAAGCCATCGGTGCCCAAGATGTCAGACTTACCCACGGCCCGTCTACGTCTTCATAAGCCGGACTTCTACTCCACAGGGATCCTAGACATCCAGCCACCAAGCTCCTTATACAGGAGTATGACACTCGTCTTTGCCACCCGGGACCTGAACGGGTATATGCAGAAATGCGCCTATCCTGCGCGGGAGAGAGGCGATCCGTCATGTATAACATCTCTGTAAGGACTGTAGAAGATGGAAGGCTAAGCCATCGGTGCCCAAGATGTCAGTCTTACCGAGGCCGAGGCCGCGGTCCCGTCTACGTCTTCATAAGCCGGCCTTCTACTGCACAGGTGTAGACTGTTTTGGGCCTTTCCAGATAAAGTTGGGATGCCGCTCTGAGAAGAGATGGGGCATCATTTACAAATGCCTCACCACACGAGCGGTGCACCTGGACCTCCTACACAGCTTGGATTCAGACTCCTTTCTAATGAGCCTCAGAAGGTTTATTGCCCGTAGAGGTACACCAGCTGAACTCTACTCGGACCAGGGCCCAGGGCACTAGGCAGCAGAGAAAGAGCTGCATGAGACATTTGATGGTCTATCCTCAGAACTTCATCAACTATCAACTTAGCAAAAGATTGCCTTTCACTTCAACCCCCCAGCAGCTCCCCATTTCGGTGGAACATGGGAGCGAGAGATAAGATCGGTTAAATTTGCTTTGTATACAGTTATAGGAGCTCAGCCGGTCTCTGAAGAAATACTCTGTACCGTCTTCCTGGAAGTCGAGGCAATACTGAACACAAAGCCGCTAGGATATACCTCATCCAATATTGCAGATCTGGATGCAATCACTCCGAACATCCTCTTGATGTGGCGGCTGAATGGTGCTTTACCCCAATGGGTATACAACAAATGCGAAGGCCTGAGCACGAGAAGATGGAGGCACTGTCAGGTTTTGGCAGACCACTTCTGGTCTAGGTTCATAAGGTACTACCTGCCAACCTTACAGCACCGGCAAAAGTGGCATACCACCACAGTGGATCTTGCGGTCGACTCTGTTGTTCTGTTGATGGAGCCGCAACTTCCTAGGGCTCTTTGGCCGATTGGCAAAGTAACTAAAGTACACCAGAGCCCTGATGGACGAGTAAGGTCAGCAGATGTCCAGATTAAAGACAAAATCTACACCAGACCAGTTGCCCGCCTCATTCTCCTCCCAGCTATCCCAGACTCGGATGAGGAAATGGATTCTGCTGTAGGGCCTACAGAAGAGGCTGATAAGTGAGCCTTTCCCTTTCCAAATTGTACACAATTTGGGGGCGGCTGTGCAAAAGGCTCATTAATGCAGATGCACAGAAGCGCTCTTTTCTCTATCGCGGGGACTTTTATTTTGGCGGAATGCCGTGCGTTCTGTGGAGTGCTTCACAGCGCCGCGCAATCGCAATCTAGTATTGCATCAGCCATCATTGGTCATCAG
>NW_015555812.1:197738-204811 GCF_001515605.1 Sinocyclocheilus anshuiensis
TACTCTTGACACCTACGCAGTATTGGACGATGGATCGGAACGCACTATGCTCCTCCCAGAAGCCGTTGACCGACTTGGATTGCAAGGCAGACAAGAGGATCTTGTCCTTCGCACAATACGCCAGGATGTCCAAACGTTGAAGGGATCATCCGTCTCCTTCTGCATCTCACCCCTTGCACATCCCAGAAGAAGCTTTCGGATTACAGAGGCGTTCACATCACAGCGTCTCAGCTTGGCGGATCACTCATATCCCATCTCCATGTTGAAGAAGAAATATAAACATCTGGCAGGCCTCCCTATCAAAGCATTCGAGCATGCCAAGCCACTTGTATTGATAGGAGCGGATCACCCCCATCTGCTTACCCCCATCGAGCCAGTGAGGTTGGGTCCACCAGGAGGGCCGGCAGCTATCCGTACAAGACTAGGTTGGACACTTCAGGGGCCTGCCCACCTCATCCAATGGGCACCATGCGCACAACAGTGTCTCCTTACCAGTGTTCCATCACAGACTACAGAGTTGATGAGGAATGTTGAGAAGCTTTGGCAAATAGATGTGCTGCCATTCCAGAGTGACAAGTTGGTGGTCAGATCGAAGCAAGACAAGGAGGCAATGGAGCTCTTGGAAGTAAAGTCTAGGAGAGTAGACGTCGCTGGCAATCTCAGGTATGCTACTCCGTTGCTACGGAAACGGGATATGCCCCTGTTCCAGGCGTCCAAAGAGGCCGTTCTGCCGAGCTTGAGGAGTACAGAGAAGCGATTGGCTAAGGACCCTCAGCGTGCCAAAGCTTACGGTGAGGCAATATATCAGCTGGTACAATCCGGAGCAGTCAAGAAGCTAGGCCCCAATGAGATCTTGACGACCGGTGAATCGTGGTACATACCTCATCACCTAGTCAGACATAATGGGAAGAATCGGCTCGTCTTCAATTGTTCCTACCAGTTTCGTGGGCTGAACCTCAATGATGCCCTTCTTCCGGGACCGACCTTGGGTGCATCTCTTCTTGGTGTACTATTGCGCTTTAGGCAACAAGCAGTAGCAATCTGCGGAGATATTAGGGGAATGTTCCATCAAGTCCAGCTTCTGCCAGAAGACCAGCCGCTTCTCAGGTTCGTATGGAGAGATATGAAGCATGAGAATCCCCCAGATATCTTCGAGTGGCAGGTCCTGCCCTTCGGTACCACCTGCTCACCTTGTTGTGCCACCTTTGCTCTTCAAAGGCATGTCAGAGATCACAGTGTTCCAGAGGATGGTGTCAGAGACTCGGTAGAACGCTGCTTCTATGTTGATAATTGCCTTCAGAGCTTGCCGACTGCAGCTGAAGCCACAAGGTTGGTGGACAATCTCAGGGAGATTCTGGCATCGGGGGGGTTTGAGATCCGCCAGTGGGCATGTAACATCCCAACTGTCATCACACATCTACCAAAGGAAGCAAGGTCAGACAGTATGGAGCGCTGGCTCTCACACGATGGGAATCGGACATCTTGGGGTATAAGAGCCGCCCGCTGGACTATGGCACACTGACCATGCGCAATGTGTATAAAGTTCTGGCTCGACAGTACGATCCCCTAGGGTTCATATTACCCTACACAACCCGAGCCAAGTTACTTGTCCAAAGCATGTGGGATAAGCACCGTCACTGGGATGACCCACTCCTTCCTCAGGAGCTCCAGCAGGCTTGGAGAGAGTGGGAAGGCGAACTCCACCTGTTGCCTCGTATAACCCTACCTCGAGCTTATGTTCCAGCTCATGTGGATCAAACCGCTGTCTCTCGACAGATCCACATATTCAATGATGCTTCGGAGAAAGCCTATGGCTCAGTTTCTTACCTGCGTACCGAGGACGCTCAGGGCCAAGTCTTCCTGTCATTCCTGGCAGCGAGATCAAGAGTCGCTCCCCGGCGGCGACACTCAGTTCCACGTCTAGAGCTCTGCGGTGCCCTAACAGCAGCCCAGCTGGCAAAGGTGTTGGAGAATGAACTGACCTTGAAGATTGACCAGATCATCCTTTGGAGCGATTCCACCACGGTGCTCACCTGGCTACAGTCAGAATCATGCCGTTTTAAAGTATTTGTGGGTACCCGTGTAGCCGAAATCCAAGAACTCACAAACCCAGATGCCTGGCGCTACGTGGACTCATCACTGAATCCCGCTGATGATGTTACACGGGGTAAAATTTTAGCAGAACTTGCTTTGCCAAATCGCTGGAGCCAAGGGCCCTCGTTCCTCCACAAGGGACCCGACGTCTGGCCAACCCAACCTCCTAAGCTGCTTGATCCCGATTCTTCAGAATACAGAAAGTCAGTCTTCTGCGGTATTGTGACGAACATGGACTGGCCATGTTCTCTACAAAGTGGCCAACACACTTGGAAGGATCTGGTTGAGTCTGTGGTGCGTGAGCTTCACGGGGTGGCTGGACAGGGTAACCCTGTTTCTGCTTCAGATTACCAACAAGCAGAAATGGTGATCTACAAGAGAATCCAGCATGATTGTTTCCCAGAAGAACTGCACCACCTCAAGGAGGGCAAGCCGGTATCTAATAGCAGTCGCCTACTTACCCTGTCCCCGGAGTTAGACCCAAAGGAGGCGATCATACGTGTTGGTGGTAGATTGCAGCGGGCTGAAGCTCTCGATCCTGCATTCAGACATCCGATCATCCTGGATCCTAGACATCCAGCCACCAAGCTCTTTATACAGGAGTATGACGCTCGTCTTTGCCACCCGGGACCTGAACGGGTATATGCAGAAATGCGCCGCACCTTCTGGATCCTGCGCGGGAGAGAGGCGATCCGTCATGTACAACATCTCTGTAAGGAGTGTAGAAGATGGAAGGCTAAGCCATCGGTGCCCAAGATGTCAGACTTACCTGCGGCCCGTCTACGTCTTCATAAGTCGGCCTTCTACTCCACAGGTGTTGACTGTTTTGGGCCTTTCCAGGTAAAGTTGGGACGCCACTCTGAGAAGATATGGGGCATCATTTACAAATGCCTCACCACACGAGCGGTGCACCTGGACCTCCTACACAGCTTGGATTCAGACTCCTTTCTAATGAGCCTCAGAAGGTTTATTGCCCGTAGAGGTACACCAGCTGAACTCTACTCGGACCAGGGCACTAATTTCAAGGCAGCAGAGAAAGAGCTGCATGAGACATTTGATGGTCTATCCTCAGAACTTCATCAACTTCTAATGAAGCAAAAGATTGCCTTTCACTTCAACCCCCCAGCAGCTCCCCATTTCGGTGGAACATGGGAGCGAGAGATAAGATCGGTTAAATTTGCTTTGTATACAGTTATAGGAGCTCAGTCGGTCTCCGAAGAAGTACTCCGTACCGTCTTGCTGGAAGTCGAGGCAATACTGAACACAAAGCCGCTAGGATATACCTCATCCAATATTGCAGATCTGGATGCAATCACTCCGAACCTCCTCTTGATGTGGCGGCTGAATGGTGCTTTACCCCAATGGGTATACAACAAATGCGAAGGCCTGAGCACGAGAAGATGGAGGCACTGTCAGGTTTTGGCAGACCACTTCTGGTCTAGGTTCATAAGGTACTACCTGCCAACCTTACAGCACCGGCAAAAGTGGCATACCACCACAGTGGATCTTGCAGTCGACTCTGTTGTTCTGTTGATGGAGCCGCAACTTCCTAGGGCTCTTTGGCCAATTGGCAAAGTAACTAAAGTAAACTAAAGAGCCCTGATGGACGAGTAAGGTCAGCAGATGTCCAGATTAAAGACAAAATCTACACCAGACCAGTTGCCTGCCTCATTCTCCTCCCAGCTATCCCAGACTCGGATGAGGAAATGGATTCTGCCGTAGGGCCTACAGAAGAGGCTGATAAGTGAGCCTTTCCCTTTCCAAATTGTACACAATTTGGGGGCGGCTGTGCAAAAGGTTCAGTGCAGACGCACAAAAGCGCTCTTTTCTCTATCGCGGGGACTTTTATTTTGGCGGAATGCCGTGCGTTCTGTGGAGTGCTTCACAGCGCCGCGCACTCGCAATCGCAATTTAGTATTGCATCAGCCATCATTGGTCCTCAGCGGGAATGAGCCATGCGATTCCGTGACAAACGGCAATCATACGATTATCTTTATGTTCCTTTGAGTGTTTAAGTTTGTGTGCATCCAGAGAGAAAACCACACCCACATACATGAGTGTATGCTGACCCGTCAAAGGACATAAGGTTCAAGATGATACTGCTCTGCATCAGTATTAATGCTCATCTATAATATGTGCACAATCTGAGAACTGGTTAATGCACTTCGCTATAACCTGGCTCCCACTCTGCATATGCCTGTAACAATAAATGTTGAACTCGATTCCTTCTCCGGCTTTGGTGTTCTAACCGGCACACACGGATCAACTCCACCTACTTAGGAATAGCTAGCACCTTACAGTCCTTAGCCCCTCAGCTACATTTGATGCAGAGCAGTATCATCTTGAACCTTATGTCCTTTGACGGGTCAGCATACACTCATGTATGTGGGTGTGGTATCGCAATTACATCTGCACTTTGTTGTTTATAATGAGAGAATTCGCGAGTCAGAATTCAGTCAGCGCGCGTTGAACAACAGAACTCCGCTGTTTCAGTGATGACTCATCTATAATATGTGCACAATCTGAGAACTGGTTAATGCACTTCGCTATAACCTGGCTCCCCCTCTGCATATGCCTGTAACAATAAATCTGTTGAACTCAATTCCTTCTCCGGCTTTGGTGTTCTAACCGGCACACATGGATCAACTCCATCTACTTAGGAATAGCTAGCACCTTACAGTCCTTAGCCCCTCAGCTACACTCAGCCTTATGTTCCCTGAATATTATGTTCCCTCGACCCTAACTCTGCTAGAAGTGTTGACTATAAATCCAGAAAAGCAATATATGCTGTACATTTAGTATTTATACATTATTTAAAAAAAAACACTATTTTATATTTAATATAATTAATTATGACTTCACATTGAATGTCGACTCCGTCATTGGCCCGTCACCACCGTCAGACAGAAAATCACCACTTATGGTGGTGACGTCTGAAGCTGATCAAATATTGACAAATTTGGCATTTCTTTCACAAAACAAATGGAGTTCATGTAGTAGCCATTTTGTTTTCTCTGTTGATGCTATATGCTAACAGAATCTGTTTCAGGAGAATAAAATGATCTAAACATTTCAAGTAATTTCCTCAGAAATTGGAAGATGTTGACATAATGGTTGTGACAAAGGAAATATTAACATTAGGATTTAAAATATTCTAAAACTATAAAACTTACCAGAATCTGTCTGACACTGATGTACTCTGCAGAGGTGGAATGTGGCAAGGGGGTCCGTTAGAATGACAGCTGCCCCTGATATTCCCTGATTTTTTAAACATTATAATAAATGTCTGACGGTGTTGAAAAAAAGTGGGGACACAACTTTGAAACCTTATGAAACACGCATGTGTCCTTGAAAAACAACGTTGTTTTGATATGAGATATTAAGTGTTGCTTTTGATAAAACAAGCTGTTTTTCATCATTAAAAAACATATACATATATATATATATATATATATATATATATACATACACACACACGTGGTCAGAATTGTTGGTAGCCTTGGTAAATATGATCAAAGGTTATGAAAATAAATCTTCATTGTTAATCCTTTTGATCTTTTATTAAAAAAAATCTAACCTTTCATTGGAGAATACGAATTTAAAATAGGGGGGGGGAATATCATTATGAAATAAATGTTTTTCTCTAATACACATTGGACACAATTAACGGTACCCTTTTATTCAATACTTTTTGAAACCTCCATTTGCCAAAACAGTATAGGAGTTTTCTCCTATAATGCCTGATGAGGTTAGAGAACACCTGACAAGAGATCAGGGACCATTCCTTCATCCAGAATCTCTAGATGTCCAGGAACTCCAGCAGAAATATAGGCCCACAACATTAAAATACAGCAGTATATATCATTGTACACATGGAGTACTTTCTATCCATGTTCACCAAACCCAACTTGAGGGTTTGCTGCTAAAAAGCCATTTTTTTTAGTTACATCTGACCATAGAAGCCAGTCCCGTTTGAAGTTCCAGTCGTGTCTGACAACTGAATATGCTGGAGATTTTTTTTTGTTTTTTTGGTGAAAGCATTTTTTTCTTGATTTTTTTTATTGAAGCCCTCCCAAATAACATGAGGTGATGTAGGTGCTGTTTGATAATTTTTTTTTTAAGGTTTTCTGACCCCAAAACTCAACCTTTTTCTGCAATTCTCCAGCTCAGGGGTTCTCAAACCTCTCCATGAAGTACCCCCAGCACTGCACGTTTTGTATGTCTCCCTATATCTGACACACCCACTTCAGGTCTTGCAGTCTCCACTAATGAGCTGATGAGTTGAATCAGGTGTGATAGATGAGGGAGACATTCAAAATGTGCAGGGCTGGGGGTACTCCAGAACAGGTTTGAGAACCACTGCTCCAGTTGTGATCCTTGAAGAGTCTTTGGCCACTCAAACTCTCCTTCTCACCATGCATTAGGACGATATAGACACATGTCCTCTTCCAGGCAGATTCATAACATTTTCTGTTGATTGGAACTTTTTAATTATTGCTCTGATGGTGGAAATGGGAATTTTCACTGCTCTAGCTCTTTTCTTAAAGCCACTTTCTAATTTGTGAAGCTCAATTATCTTTTGCTGCACATCAGAAATATATTCTTTGGTTTTTCTCATTGTGACGGGTGATTAATTTGGCCTTTGTTTTCCCTCCTATTTATTTTTCTGTGAAACAGGAAGCCATGGCTGGATAATTTCATGTTCATAATCACGGTCATAATCATAATGGCGTGCTCAAAATTGTGAATTTGAATGGGAATTAATTTCAGATATATTTTACTCATAAGAATTTCTAGGGGTACCAGTAATTGTGTCCAACGTGTATTTGAGAAAAAAACATTTATTTCATAATGATATTTCCCCACATTTAAAATTTGTATTCTCCAATGAAAGATTAGATTTTTAAAAATAAAAGATCAAAAGGATTAACAATGCAGATTTATTTTCACAGCCTTCTTTGATCATATTTACCAAGGGT
>NW_015555812.1:208643-208853 GCF_001515605.1 Sinocyclocheilus anshuiensis
GGATTAACAATGCAGATTAATTTTCACAGCCTTCTTTGATCATATTTACCAAGGGTACTAACAATTCTGACCACGTGTGTAGATTTTTTGCTTGTAGATATTCCTACACTTCAAGTGAAGTTAACCTGTGGCAAATTCAATTGAATGGGAATGATTTGTAAAGGCACACATACCTTATTAAAAGGTCTAACAGTTGAAAATGCATATCAG
>NW_015555812.1:209526-216119 GCF_001515605.1 Sinocyclocheilus anshuiensis
AAATGGCTGCAATATAACAAAGAGTGAAAAATTTAAGGGGGTCTGAATACTTTCCGTACCCACTGTATATACATATGTGTGTATATATATATTTACATATGTGTGTGTGTGTGTGTCAGAGTATATTTAACATGAACCTTTTAATTATTTATGGTGATATGGGGAACTTTTAATACATTTTTAGTTTATGGCAGTTAGAATATTCTCAGAATGGTAAACTGAAATATATGATCTGGGTTTCACATCAGAGATTACAATGGAGTCCTTGCAAGTTATTTTCTGCATGCCTTAGTAATGAACCTATTTTATTTTTTTCCCCTCACACTTGCTCTTGCTTTCCACTGCTCAGATCTTCTATTATTCAACTGATATCTTCAAAAAGGCTGGGGTGGAAAGTCCAGTGTATGCCACCATAGGTGCTGGAGCTGTCAACTGTGCTTTTACTATAGTCTCGGTACGTAAAAAAAAAAATCTCATGAATCTTTAAAGAGGAACTAACAAGATATGGCAAATTAGCCTTAATTGAGACTTAAAGGGATAATTCACCCAAAAATGAAAATTTGATGTTTATCTGCTTACCCCCAGGGCATCCAAGATGCAGGTGTACCATTGCCATGCATTATACGACTGATAGACTGCAACTGCTGGAGTTCAAAACCTCCGTTTGTGTTCTACTGAAGAAAAAGTCACCTACATCTCGGATGCCCTGGGGGTAAGCAGATAAGCATCAAATGAAAATTTTTAGGTGAACTATCCCTTTAAGAGTTTCCCATAACATTGGTAGATCAAAATAGAACAGATACTGTTGAGCAGATCTCAGTGCTTTTTCAAAAGCGTGGGCAGAGCAGTCATGAGAAGATAATAAATATCTCTAGAAGACCCTCTAGAAGCTTGCGTTCTGCAAGTGAACGGCGTATTATTGTGCCATCTCAAAGAGGCACAAAATCACTTTCACAGACTTTTACATTAACTGTTCCCCTTTGGATAAAAGCGTCTGCTAAATGACTAAATAAATAAATAAAAATAAATAATCAAATAAAATAAAAACAATTAAAAAAGTAAACACTTTTTTTTGGCTTAAATGTAGCATTGCAAAAAAGTTTTTTTTTTGTCTTAATATTTGCAAGAAATTCAATTTTTGTAAATAATTAATTAAAAATCAAACCATTTAAACTACATTATTAGCATAAACCAAGTCAAACTAAAAACTTTATATGTCTATGACTCACTTGTCCAATCAACAGCTTTTCCTGGTTGAGCGTATGGGCCGCCGGACACTCCACATGCTTGGACTTGCTGGAATGTGTATCTGTGCCATCATCATGACAATTGCCCTCACATTACTGGTCAGTCCCACAATAATTTAAGATTTTTTTCTTTATAGATTCACCATGATGTTATAAAGAGTTACTGAAAAAATACACATAATAAAATAAGAGAATCAGTTTCTACACTACAGACTACTTGAGAAATTATAATGCAGAAGCTGGTTGTAAAATTAGCATGTTCCTTGTCAGTGAATGCTGTCTGAGTTAATCTTACTTGTGTTGTCTTTGTTCACAGGAGACTGTGCCATCAATGAGCTACCTTAGCATGATGGCCATTTTTGGTTTTGTTGGCTTCTTTGAAGTGGGGCCAGGACCTATCCCTTGGTTCTTTGTGGCTGAACTCTTCTCACAAGGTCCCAGACCAGCAGCCATGGCAGTAGCAGGCTGCTCCAACTGGACTGCCAACTTCCTCATTGGCATGGGCTTCCAGTATGTTGCTGTAAGTGTACAGGAAACAACTTCTTTCGCTAGCAATGGTTTACTTACCTACTTATGGCATCAAAACGTGCTATAACGCCATTACATTCAATCTCTCCTTACTGCAGAACCTGTGTGGTCCATACGTTTTTCTCATCTTCGCTTTGCTCCTCCTTTTCTTTCTGGTCTTCACCTTCTTCCGAGTTCCTGAAACGCGAGGCAAAACTTTTGACCAGATCTCAGCCACCTTCCACCGTCATCCACAAAACATGATGGACATGGACCTTCACATGGATCAGGGGAAGCACAGTACAGAACTGGACTACCTAGGTTCTGATGGGACAGAGAACTGAGGCTTGAGAGCAAGAGAGATGGTGAAAGGGGAGCCAGAATGACCACAACTGGCCGTTCTTGAGGCTAGGAGAGAAAAATGGGATGGATACCAAAAACAAAACATTACTACTCAGACGTACAGTGACGCATTGCTGCCACACACATTTTTTCCACTCAATTATGTCGTAATAACGAGATATGTCATGTCGTTTTAACGACATATTTTCTCGTTAAAACGAGATGTTTTCTCGTTAAAGCGACATCTTTTCTTATAAAAACGAGATGTTATGTCGTTAAGTGTTGGGGAAAGTTACTTTTAAAAGTAATGCATTACAGTATTGCGTTACTCCCTAAAAAAAGTAACTAATTACGTTACTTAGTTACTTTTTATGGAAAATAATGCGTTACATTACTTTTGCGTTACTTTTTAAATATGAGCAGGGCTTGATTGTTTTTAACATAAGAAGTTCTATTTATAGCAAATGCAAAAGCCCTTTCCCACCAAAAAGTGTAATGAATAAACCTCAGGCTGAAGGAAAAGTAAATTCACGTCTGTACAGTAGAAAGCAGGAGACGGTTCAACACTCTTCAGCAATAAAAAAAAAAAAAGCAGCACAATTGTAGTTTATCTAAAGTCATTTTTGCTTATTAGTATGGTTGAACTGGATCAAAGGTCAGCAGCAAAGACACTGGTTAATAAATGGGATTAGATACATTTGTGTTATTTAACATTTAATTGTTGCAGATTTGCGTCATATTCTGAGTTTGCATTTCACTGTTTTAATTCATTTTGATGAATACTAAATCAGTTTTTTGTGAGTGGGATGAATTAATGCACATTCACATTTAGTCTAGAACTACAGTAACATCATGTTCACACAGCGCACACAACGTTACTTGTAATGCGTTACCCCCAACATTGGTCATTAATATGACAATTATCTCGTTAAAACGACATATCTTCTCGTAATAACGAGTTAAAACACATTGTTTCTTGTAAAAATGAGTTAGGCCTAATATTTTATATATAATATTTTAATAATAATAATAATAATAGTAGCCTAATAATAATTATTATTATTATTATTAGCCTATTAGAACATCTCTTTATTTCTTTTTGTTCGTATTTCGATTTGTTGTTAAATCAAACATCAGTCATTCAAATAAAGAAATATTAAGCCCAGAGTCGTTTATTCAAAAATAACCATTTATTTGAATCAAGCCGCGCTTCGCATCGCGTTCTTCTTATGGGTAAAATTCCAGGCTTTGCTTTATACTGAAGGAATAGGCTGCGCTGCGCCTGGGTGTGAGCACAAAATACAGATGAGCTCAGACGGGAAAGACTGTACAGTACCTCTTGTTGGATTTAGGCTATACGAATTAAATAAACACAATTTTGTTTTCGATTGTTTTAAGTAGACCTTTAGACATAAGGTTTGCCAGAAAGCGCACCCTGTTATTTTACAAAAGCAATTTGTAACGTTTTGTTGTTATTGTGGAAGTATAGAAAATAAAGCAGACATTTCTTTCCTCTGTTATCACAGTGTAGCCCAAGGGATCGCGCCGGCGCCACCGAACCGAGAAGAGCAGTGTTGTGCTTTAGCCTATATGAGATGTATATTTGCAAGAACAGCCAGCCAGACAGTTTGAAGAAACGTTATTGTGACTAATTTGCAGAGCGGTACATGAGATGAACTCTTATTCTGTGTGATGGGATAGACCGTAAAGACAGGCTGAGAGGAAAAAGTGGCGTTTTTAGGGCCGCCCAAGCACAAATATCAAGCTCATTTTTTAACCCACGAACAAAAAAATCTAGCTTAATTTTTGTTTGCCAAACAGAATGAAATAATAATAATAATAATATTTACTATTAGGCTATTATTATTAGCCTATTAGAAAATCTCTTTATTTCTTTTTTTTGTATTTCGATTATTCAAAAAATAACTGTTTTGATCTGATCATAGCCTTAACGAGTCATGGGTCTGAGTGCAGTTATTGGATAGCACTATATTGTAGACAGATTGGAGATTAATCCTAATAAACATGCCGCTACAATTAAAACCATTACATTAAAATACATTTAAAATAGTGTATTTCAATAATTTCAGCAGCGTGCAGATCCTAGTTTATGTCAGACTGTGGCGACAGCAGCGCGGACAGTAGCTTAGCTCGCTCACATAATGTAGGCCTACCATATATTTATAATGGGAAAACATAGTTTTTATGACATGTCGTTATTATGATAAAAAAAAAATGTCGTTTTAACGAGATAATTATATTGTTTTTAGGACATCTCGTTATTACGAGAAAAGATGTTGTTTTAACGAGATAATTATGTCATATTAACGACATATCTCGTTTTTATGAGAAAAGATGTCGTTTTAACTAGAAAACATCTGGTTATTATGAGAAAAGATGTCCTTAAAACACATATCTTGTTATTATGACATAACTGAGTGGGAAAAAAAAAAATGTGTGTGGCAACAATGCGTCACCGTACAGAAGAGAGTAAGGTATTTGGATATTAGGTATTATGAAGGATGTTTTGAAAGATGAAGAAGGACTTTGGAAGAGACAACAAGTTTGAGTTTTTGAAAAAATCCCGCACTTCAAAATGCTCATAGGTTTCCATACGCCACAAAGCCAGTTATGCTTTTGCATACAACTATAGTAGACGTAGACTATGCTTTTAATTTCTTCCATTTAAAAGGATTACTAACGGTGTCAAATGCTTTCAAAGGATAAAATGTGTAACACGCATTACAAAGACTAGTTATTTTAAACAAAACCTCCAGTTTTCTTACAAATCAGTTTTGAGTACAGTATCAAACCTTTAAACATGCACATTTTTATTCACTAGAATTATGTTTGTGTAAAACCCCGCTTAAATAAAAAATGAGGTGTGCTGTTTTAGTGAAAAAAAACAAACTATACTCATGTGTTGAATTCTGTTGTGCAATATGCCACATTTTAAGGTGTGAGCTAAGCGTAATTTTTTTTGACAAATTTAACTTATTTATATGATTGAATAAAACATGCTTTTGTTCTGACTTTTTTTTTTATTATACATGCACATTGTACAAAAAATGTTGACAAGTTTTTCAACAAGGTTTGATACAAGAGTGCAAGGATTAATGGACACAAACTTTTGCATATGCTACTTTTACATTTTGAGATGTCAATCATGAACGCAGACGTCTGAATTTTCTGTCAATAATGACTGGCCCAAAAAAAACAAAAACAAAGGGAGTCAGAAGGCTTTGCAAGTATTTTATTTACTTCACTGGCATTGCACATAATCCCCACCAAAGAAAAGAACATACCAATACCAAAAGAAAAGAAAAAGGGACAATTTTAAACCAGTCTGCATTTTGATTGGATGCATATTTTCCCTTTTTATCTAGTTACAAGAGAAGAGTATGTGCAGGGCTCATCACACTGGATGGCATTTCCTCTCACTGATGAACTTAAAGTAGCCGAACTGATAAAGTTTTCTCTACTGCTCATCACCCATAGTACAGAACAAAACTACAAAGGGGGAAAAATTGCAAATATAATGGGCTTTCAGAGCAGGTTTCTCTTTTTGTTTTCTTAATTTTAAATGGCTAAAGATGCATCAACCCAACACTCCCTTCCCCACCAGTCCCTTCCTTTCCATCCATCCTTCTCTTTCTCTCTCCCTGACAGATAAATGATCCAGACTTCAAGTGGTGAATCAAGTTGGGGGAGGGACAAGGATGTAGAAGTGAGTGGCAAGTTGTTTGCACATTGGTTGAATGTTTGACGAGACAAGCAAGGTCCTACCCCCAAACTAACCCAACCGGGAACCTATGCAGCAACACAGGAAGAGCAAAATGTGAGGTACGAAAGAGAAAAACAAAAATAGAGGCAAAAGGTAAGAAAGTGGTAGATGACCGCAGTTATGGTTCAACATTTAGACATGGGGTGAGTTTACCTATAAAACGGTTCAAAAACTAAAATCAAGTACATGCTTAATTGCCTTTGCCAACTGAAACTAAAATCCATTTTCTACAACTCCTTTTTAAATGGCATCACTTAAAGAGATAATTCACCCAAAATTAAGATTTGCTGTTAATTTACTCACCCTCAGGTTATCAAAGATGTAGGTGACTTATTCCTTCTTCAGCCATTTGAAAAAAAAAAAAAAGAAAAAGAAAAACACAACCCCCCACACACACACTTTTTTACTCTCAAAGTGACAGTAGCCATTGACTTGCATTTTATGAATCACCAATGACCATAGTTTCAGCTAAAAATCTTTAATGTTCTACTGAAGTTAGATCTTGGATGACCGGAAGATGAAAATTAACAGCAAATTTTCATTTGTGGGTGCAAAATCCAAAATTAAGCCTTTCAGAAGTTAGTTTAGTGGGTGGTCAAGCTGACATCTTATGCATTTCAGCAGCAGTTGTAGTTTGAAGGCCAAAACTATTTACCACCTTCAAAACACATCACTTTAGCTCAGGAAGTCTCACCTCTCGCTGGGGGGGGGGG
>NW_015555812.1:216186-216576 GCF_001515605.1 Sinocyclocheilus anshuiensis
CCGCGCGGGTCACATGATTCCTTCCAACTCACAGAAATCATTCTAAGGGATTGGAAGCTGAGGGGGGAGGTGACTACACAGGGAGAAACAGTTGTAAGTGCACATGGGTTAGTTGTCAATTGTCATCATATGACAAATGCCAAGAAACAACATATGGCCAAAATACAGCATGAAAAAAACAAATAAATACAAACAAATAAATACAAACAAATAAATACAAACAAATAAATACAAACAAATAAATACAAACAAATAAATACAAATAAATACAAACAAATAAATAAATAAAATAAATACATAAATACATATATATATATATATATATATATATATATACATACACACACACACACACACATATATATATATATATATATACACACATACATA
>NW_015555812.1:216757-229672 GCF_001515605.1 Sinocyclocheilus anshuiensis
GTTATAATATTCAAGGGATGTTCTCTTCAGCTTTTGGAGAGAAAAGTACTAATCCTGATTTTATTAACGCTGTATATAGTTCAGATATAATTATTTTACTTGAGACATGGAGTCGTTTAGACTCTAAAACCTACACCCCATCAAACTACAGAGAGCTACGTATACCCTCAATCAAACAGCCTAATGTTAAAAACGGAAGAGATTCTGGAGGAATCATAGTTTGGTTCAAAGACCATCTGTGGCAGTATATTCAGCCCATGAAAAAGGGAAAAACACATATTTGGATAAAACTTAAAAAAGAGATTTTGTGTTTAGATGAGGACCTGTACCTGTGTGCCACATATATCCCCACATATGAATCGCCTTATTATAACGAAGACATCTTCTCAACCCTGCAATCAGAGATCAATTACTTCCAGTCTATAGGTTCAGTTCTATTAATGGGGGATCTGAATGCCAGAACGGGGAAGGAAGTGGACTACATCAGCTCAGATGGAGACAAATATATAAACGGTTCACTTAATCATCAACAAAAACGTTTGGCCAAAACACGCCAGAATTATGACAACACAATTAACAGACATGGAAAACAAGTCCTGCAGCTCTGCAAAAGCCTGGGTCTTTACATAGTTAATGGCAGAGTAAAGGGTGACTCTCTGGGTCGATTTTACATACTGCTCACATCTAGGCAGCAGCAGAGTAGATTACGCCATCACAGATATAGACCAAAGTAAGATCCATTATTTCACAGTGATGCCACAGCTGCCATTATCAGACCACAGTCAGGGAATCATCTTCCCTCTTCAGAACAGAAAGTTAAATCATATCCGCTCCCCCCCCAAAATTTATATGGAGTAAAGACAGTCCTGCCCAGTATGAAGCTGCGCTCCACAGCACCCAAGTAGAGAACATGATAGACTAATTTCTCTTGACTACATTTAGTGAAGAGAAGAGAAGTATCAATTTAGCAACTGAACAGTTAACTAAAATCTTTTCTACAGTGGTCAGAAAAAATTACAGATGTAAAAAAGAAACCGCTAAAGATGCTTGGTTCGATAAAGAATGCCAAAAACGAAGAAAAGAATTGTGATCATTATCAAATAAAAAAAAACAGAGACCCAGCAAACCAACAAATACGAGCCACATATCAACAAACCCTTAAACTATACAAGTCACTGCTAATACAGAAGAAAACTGATCACAAAAATAAAAATAAACAAAATTGAAGCAGCAATCGATCAAAATTCTTTTTGGGACTTATGGAACAATTTAGACAAATCCAAAGAGGCCAAACACCTTCCAATCTATGACTGTCCTTCCAATCTGGACTGAACATTTCAGAACACTATTCACAAAGCGAAACAACCCTCGCCCAAAAACATCTGACCTCCCAACTAAATAACCTGGAATACACTATAAAAGACCGGCTAAATCCTTTAGACAAGCCCATAGAATTAACTGAACTGACAGAGAAGATGAAATCCCTAAAAAATAAGAAATCAAGTGGCTTGGATGGAATATCTAATGAAATGCTAAAACACAGCAGCCCCAAACTGAGAGCTGCTATCCTGACATTATTCAATCTCTTATTAAAATCTGGACACTTTCCTGAGATCTGGAAAGAGAACGTGATAACCCCAATTTTTAAACAAGGTGAGAAGTACGACCCAAATAATTATAGAGGCATCACAGTGAGCAGTAACCTCGGACAATCAGAGCACACCTCGCTTTTCAGACCGATGAGCTTTGTAAAAATCGACGCATTTCAGAAAGGCGGGGCATAGAGGAGAAACAATGTACAGTATGTGGAAAATAATGTGTTTTTTTAACCTTAAACCGCATAAACACATTTCATTACACCAAATACACAAAATAATGTTCTTTTTAGCAACATCATATGACCCCTTTAATATCTCTATTAACGAACATCAGCACTTGATAAGTCCTCTTGTCCTGGTCTGACCCTCGAGGGCAGAGAAATCAAATGCCTCCTGTATGCTGACGATCTTCTGCTC
Source organism: Sinocyclocheilus anshuiensis (assembly GCF_001515605.1). NCBI lineage: Eukaryota > Metazoa > Chordata > Actinopteri > Cypriniformes > Cyprinidae > Sinocyclocheilus > Sinocyclocheilus anshuiensis. The sequence continues at coordinate 218,773 of NW_015555812.1, forward strand.
TTGTCACCTCATGAAGAAGGGCTACACGAAAGCCTCTCAATTATAGAAAATTACAGTAGAGACTGGGCCTTACCAGTAAACATGGAGAAATCCAAAATTATGATCTTCCAGAAAAAGCCTTGCCTTACTAACAAAAAATATAGTTTTACAATTGGGGGAACACTTCTTAATCATGTCACATGTTATAATTATTTGGGTCTCACTATCTCAGCTTCTGGTCAATTTGATCTGGCAATAAAACATCTGACCGATAAGGCATGCACACTCTCAGAAAAAAAGGTACAGAAGCTGTCACTGGGGTGGTACCTTTTCAAAAGGCACACCTTTGTACCTAAAGAGTCCATATTGGTACCTTAAAGGTACAAATTAGTACGTAAAGTGTACACATTAGTACCTAAAAGGTACAAAAGTGTACCTTTTGAAAAGGTACTGCCCCAGTGACAGCTTCTGTACCTTTTTTTCTGAGAGTGTAGGGCTTAATACACTATAAGAAAATCTTTGTTCAAATTCAACCCACCTATTAAATTATGGCAAAAAATCTTTGACAGCATCATCAAACCCATTCTTCTATACGGTTGTGAAATCTGGGGCCCCAAATTTAAATTAAACTATACATCTTGGGATAAAAACCCCACTGAAATGTTCCACCTGGAGTTCTGCAAGAACATCCTGGGACTCCACAGAAACGCCCCTAGTCTCGGCTGCAGGGCAGAATTGGGCAGATTCCCCCTTCTAGCAGAAATCCAGAAGAGAACAGCCAAGTTCTGGTTCCATCTATCAGACACACTGACAGATGATTACCATCACTGCGCTCTTACTTACAGGGCAGGACACCCAGAGAGTGACCCCATGCACTATTTAGTGGAAAAACACATCATCAAACCCATTCTTCTATACGGTTGTGAAATCTGGGGCCCCAAATTTAAATTAAACTATACATCTTGGGATAAAACCCCCACTGAAATGTTCCACCTGGAGTTCTGCAAGAACATCCTGGGACTCCACAGAAACGCCCCTAGTCTCGGCTGCAGGGCAGAATTGGGCAGATTCCCCCTTCTAGCAGAAATCCAGAAGAGAACAGCGAAGTTCTGGTTCCATCTATCAGACACATGATTACCATCACTGCGCTCTTACTTACAGGACAGGACAGGACACCCAGAGAGTGACCCCTTTAACCATTTAGTGGAAAAACACAAACTTTTGCGCGTCTTAACTGAATTGTTGAACTGAGTTGAAGAAATTGGAAAAAATAACCCAGGAAGAATACATACATTGTGCCTGAATTATAGCCCAAATTGTGCCTGAATTCCAGCAAGCGAGCCACATAGACAAACTCTGTTATATTTTGGGAGAGAAAGAAAAGTGTATCCACCTGGCAGCGCAGTATGTATCCTCCTGCCATATTATGAGGGACGAAGGCTAAAAGGCTAAACCCCGTTTTCTTTATCAATGCTCTCTGTAAATAATTACCTTGTATTTGCTGTTTTTTTGTGTTATGTGATAATATAATGTACAATATGGTCATGAATAAGTTTTTTTTTTTAATCTATCTATATGCCTGTATAACTTGTTCGCTGTTTATTGCTTTGGCAAAATTGTGCTGTTCCACAGTCATGCCAATAAAGCTCATTTGAATTGAATTGAGAGAGAGAGAGTTCTGTAAGAGGGGGAGAGAGGGAGAGAGAGAGCACACTGACTAAAAAGATTTCCATTTGAAATAAATGCTCTTCGTTTTAAACTTTTTATTCAAAGAATCCTGAAAAAAGTATCACAGGTTCCAAAAAAATATTAAATCAGCACAACAGTTTCCAGCACTGATAATAAATCAGCATATTAGAATGATTTCTGAAGGATCATGTGACACTTTAGACTGGCGTAATGGCTGATGGAAATTCAGCTTTGCATCACAGAAATTAATTAAGTCATGCCAATAAAGCTCATTTGAATTGAATTGAGAGAGAGAGAGTTCTGTAAGAGGGGGAGAGAGGGAGAGAGAGAGCACACTGACTAAAAAGATTTCCATTTGAAATAAATGCTCTTCGTTTTAAACTTTTTATTCAAAGAATCCTGAAAAAAGTATCACAGGTTCCAAAAAAATATTAAATCAGCACAACAGTTTCCAGCACTGATAATAAATCAGCATATTAGAATGATTTCTGAAGGATCATGTGACACTTTAGACTGGCGTAATGGCTGATGGAAATTCAGCTTTGCATCACAGAAATTAATTATATTTTAAAGTATATTAAAATAGAAACCATTATTTTATATTGTAATAACATTTTGCAAGATTACCGTTTTGATAAAATAAATGCAGCTTTGATGAGCGTAAGAGACTTCTTTAAAAAAACATTACAAGTCTTACTGATCCCAAACTTTTGAGCGGTAGGTGTATGCATGTGTGCATGCATGCATGATATATATATATATATATCAATTACATGCATAAATAGCTCACATCAGTTTTAAGGGACTGTTTTGGGGAAGCTTCAGAAGAGGATTTGACGTTAGCAGGCTTGGAGTCCTGAGCCGGGGACTCAGGTTTTTCAGGTTCATCTCCATCCTAAACATTGACAAGTCAGATATTTAAAAGACATTTATACAACCTAGTTAAACACAATTGTTTAACCTAGTTAAACAAAAACATTTCACATCTGAGAAATTGATTATCTGTCCAGCTAAACCGAAAATAGCCCTGTTGCAGAACTGTGGCAGCTAATGATAATTTCACTTTAAAGGGGTCATTAACTGAGAAATCAAAATTCCCTTGATCTTTTGATAAATAGGAGGTCTTTGTGCCATAAAAACATTCTGTAAGTTTCAGAATTCAAAACTTTGTTAATCTGGAGGACTAATAATTTCTTACTGTTAAATTCTAACACTAGCTTGCTCTATTCTTTTTCTATTCTATCCGTTTTATTTATTATATAATTAAAACCCTTGCTACGTGTACTAGGTTAAGCTAACTGAGACTTGTTATAGCACTTGCTTATCATTGCTCTTTTGTTGATTTTGATTGCTTCCATTGTCCTCATTTGTAAGTCGCTTTGGATAAAAGCATCTGCTAAATGACTAAATGTAAATTCTAAAAAAACAGAGGTGTTAAATATAGGACCAAAAACCTCCACATATAATAACCTAGAACACTGTCTAACACTTAATGGCTGCTCTGTCAATTCTTCATCATCAGTTAGGAACCTAGGTGTGATATTTGATAGTCAAGTCAATTTATTTATAGAGCACAACTTCAACACAACCATCGTTGATCCAAAGTGCTTTACAATAAAAGGTTAGATAAGAAGCAACAGAGATCAAAATTAAAAGGGGAAAACAAAAATAAATAAATAAAAGTACACACGCACACACACACACACACACACACGCAAGGGTGTAAAAATGACTCTTTAAATTTGATTTAAAAACACCGAGCAATGGAGAGGCCCTGATAGTAAGGGGTAAACTGTTCCAGAGTTTAGGGGCAGCAACAGCGAAAGCTCGGTCACCTTTGGATTTACAGAGAACGAGGGACAGATAAAAGCAGCTGGTTACAAGATCTTAATGACCTAGAGGTTGTATATGGCTGGATAAGATCACAGATATAATCTGGGGCTGACTTTTGCAATGCCTTAAGAAGGATCTTAAAATCAACTCTGAATTTGATAGGGAGCCAGTGCAATGAAGCAAGAACAGGAGTAATATGCTCCCTCTTTTTTGTTCCCGTCAACAATCTGGCTGCCGCATTTTGAACCATCTGAAGCAGAGATAGAGTGCTTTGAGGAAGGCCGACATACAGAGTGTTTCAATAGTCCAGCCTGGAAGAGATTAGTGCATGGATGACAATTTCGAGATCTTTTCGAAAGAGAAAGTTTTACTTACGCAACAGATGAGGTTGAAGCTACTCTTTACAACCGTGTTTACATGCTTGTCAAATTGTAGTAATGGATCGAAATAGACCCCTAGATTTTTTACATGGTGTTGTAAGTTATCACTAAGGGAACCTAACCTACTTGTAAGAGTAGTATTAAGTGCAGCGGGCTTAGCAGAAGCACCTCAGTTTTGTCAGTGTTTAGTTGCAAAAAATTATTAGCCATCCAAGTTCTCACTTCGTCAAAACATGAGAAAAGTTGTAAAGAAGAGTCATTTTCAAGTTTGATTGGAAGGTAAAGTTGGAGGTCATCGGCATAGCAATGATAGTTAATATTAGATTTCTGGAGAATGGAGCCTAGGGGAAGCATGTAGAGCGAGAACAATAAAGGGCGAGGTGAACGACCCGATATTTACTGAAAAAGTCCTACCCTTTAAATAAGAGGTGAACCACTGTAATGCCGTGTCTTGAACCCCTACTACACATTTGAGTCGATTCAAGAGGATGTCATGGTCAATAGTGTCGAAGGCTGCACTCAAATCTAACAATATCAGAATGGCAGAGGACCCCAAATCAATGGACAGCAAAAGATCATTCATAACGTTAAGCAAGGCCGACTCTGTACTGTGAAGTGCTCTAAAACCAGATTGGAACTTATCCAGAATGTTAAAAGCATCCAGGTAAGAAGTAAACCGTGATAGCACTGCTTTCTCTAAAACCTTAGAAATAAATGAGAGTTTAGAAATCAGCCGGTAGTTACTAAGAACAGATGGATCAAGGTGAGATCTTTTTAACAGGGGCTGTACAGAAGCATGTTTAAAAGACTCTGGGAAAACCCCACTAGTCAAAGAACTGTTTATAATAGTTAAAAGGGCAGGGCTAATAGTGTCCAACAACACCTCTCCAAGCAAACGGCCAGGCAGTACATCGAATTGACAACATGCAAATTTCATCTTAGAAATTAATGCACTAAAATGAGATGGAGTCACTGGTTTAAAACTAGTGAAACTGCTAGAAGGAGCGATCAGGTGAGAATGAACCATGTCAGGAGGAGAGAGGTGAGCTCTGATATCTTTCTGTACAAAGAAACCTAAGAATTCTGCACAGGTCTCGAGATTGCCAACGGGCTGAGCAAGCGGCTGGATTAAGAACTGAGTTTATAGTTTTAAAAAGAACTTTTGGCCTGTTTGCATTCATGGCAATCAAATTTGAAAAGTATTGAGATTTTGCAATCGCTGACAGACTTTTGATAGGTGGTTAGACAATCTTTCAAAATTTGGTAAGACACCTGAAGCCCATCCTTTTTCCACCTGTTTTTAGCCAAGGTTGAGGACTAGATCTAGCTTGCCGCTTTCTAGACTTCAGCGGAGCAACAGTATTCAATGCAGTAGAACAAGCAGAGTTGAAAATGAGAACCAGCTGATCACTGTTCATGTCAGGTGACAAAGAGACCTCAGAATTAGAAGAAAAAAAAAAAGTAAAATTTAGAGAATTCTAGTGCAGTGGTGGCGTGAAAAACACGAGAGCTGCATACAGGCTGAGAGAGGATGGGCTGTACATATGGGACTGCAGGTTCAAATAATACAGAACAGTGATCAGAAATACCAGCATCGAGTACTTCACATGAGTGTACAGAGAGACCACGAATCAAAATAAGATCTAGTGTGTGGCCTAGGTTATGAGTAGGAGAAGAGACACACTACAAAATTGAGCGAGTCAATGAGACTCTTAACATTTTTAACCATAGCTTTAGAGGGGCAGCAGACATGGATGTTAAAATCCCCCAGAACCAACAGTCTATCACAGCGTGACACTTGATTTGACTGAAAGTCTGAAAACTCATGAATAAACGTTGTACTAACTTTGGGGAGTCTGTAAACCAGGATGCAGATAAGAGGACCATTGAGATCGATATGCAAGAGTTGTGCCTCAAAACTAGAAAAGGCATCTACAGAGAGTAGTCGACATTTGAATGACTTCTTGAAAATTGTAGCTAGACCTCCACCAGGTCCATTTGGCCTGGGAGAGCTATAAAAAGAACAGTCAGAAGGAGATAGTTCACCCAGAGATGAACGGTCATCAGGTTTCAGTCACAAACAGAAAACCCAAGGCGTGAGATGAGAAAAAGTTGTTCAATGTTTTATTTAACAATGACCTAGCATTTCCTAGAGCCATTTTCACTGAAGGCTGAACTATTGCAGAGCAAATAGTTGCTGGCGGTAGAGCCCTGAGTGGTACATATTCCAGAGAATGGTGATTTACAAAGTTTATATTTCCACCCTCTCTGCATGTTTTTTTGCGTACAGTCGGCGAGAAGAGGACCAGACAACGGGGCTAGTACATCCATCAGCTGAGGTAACTGAGGTAGTGAGCCCAGTGCAGTGTTTGCGAGAACCCCGATACATGTAGCGAGGCTGGCGAGCGATACCAAGAGCAACGCAGTGATTATATAGACTAATTCAGAGTAGACGTCACAGTTACGTCACTTGCAGCTGCGAGCACAAAGTGGTTGCAGAAAAACATTGGGAACAAGTGGAGGTACATGCGTAAAATCCATGGAATAAAAGAAAAAAATATTTTTGTGCCTTTTGATGTCAAGATCGGAATGCAAATAATTTTTATAGAATACTGTCGTCAAAGATGCCATTTGAAGCTAAACACAGACATTTAAAATTGACATACTATGGATGAAAACTGCTATGATTACTCTACTTTTAAAGCATTCATTGATTTAAACAATAGGTCTACATAATATTCACATATGCTGTTCATAGGGCATTAAATTGTATTAGCCCTACAGTTACAGCATGAAATATTATTTAAACCTTACTATTAGAAATATTATTTAAACCTTACTATTAACATTTTTACATAACATTTATTTATTTTCTCACAATTCTGACTTTTTTTTCTCGCAAATGCAAGTTTATATCTCTTAATTTGGACTTTATAACTCGACTTAACTCAAAAATAGTGAGTTTGTCAAATCTGAGAGAAAAAAGCCAGCCGAGGGGAAAAGAGAGAATGACGAGTTATTTTTCCTTATTAGAATTGGGAGATATAATCTCGGAATTGCGAGAATAAAGTCAGAATTTTGAAATATAAAATCAATTTTTTGATTCTTTTATTCCATGGCTCCATAGACTGCCACTTGAAAACAGTCATTTTCTGCCTCCAGATAGGCTCCGCCCACAAAAAACGTCATCCCTGTTTCAGATCTGTAAGACTACCCCACTCTCTAACGTCAATTTCGTTGAATAACAGTGCTTATTGCTGGGTGACAAGCGCTTTTAATAAGCGTAGAACATTTTGAAAATTACATCTAATCAATATAATTTATAATCTTTTTAAACCTAACCATTTTGTACCGTATCCGTTAAATTCTCTAGCTGTAAAGGCCATCTCTCCCGGGTTTTCTGCAACCATGATGCGCGCGCATCCTGAATGTTTACAAACCGATAATTGGTCTATAGTTTTGCATTGTTTATGGATGCTCAAATCGGACAAACCGAGAAACCAGAAGGAGCTTCTATCATGTACAAAAATGTGTTGCTCATAAGGGGGGAAAAGTCAAGAATTTGACTGAAAAACACTGGAAAAATTGGTTTGTAAACCTGCGTCTGCGGTCGGGAGGAGCGAAGCCGGATAATGCTCGTGTGTGCAAATGGTTAATATAAGATAATAATATATTAAAATATTAATAAAGAAATATATAAATAGATACAGGGTGACACTGTCAGAATTCACTGAATGCTACTAGGGTTTAGGTGATGCAGATCCAACGACAAAAAAAAAAAAGAGTCATATCATAAAAACCCCACGAGCCAGTAGGCAGCAAAGTTCCTTGAGACGGCACACAAAAATAGATAGAAAAAGAGACAAAAAAAAAAAAAAAGTTACAGGCAGTATAAAGAGGAGGATCGTCCTAGAGCAATTCTCAGCTGGATTTAAAACCACGTTAGCCAGCACACCGAGCAACTAAGCTACAACGCAGTGCAAATACATGGAAGATACAGCCCTTTCTAAGACCATTTCAACCAGACCAGCATCTAGCAACCAATAATCCGAAATCCGAAAGAAAGTGGGTGCTTACTCACGGAAGACAGATGAAACAGCCTGTTGCTTCGGTGGCGAAAGCTCACATTTGGCAGGTAACAACTTGACTGAAAGGATTCAAAGACAGTTCATAAACCGCCGTATTTAATCAAATCAAAGTAAAAAATTCTGCAGGATGAACTCAAGGAATTTAGAGTCCAAAAATGTAAATAGCACGCTTGAAAGTCCAAAATTAGGCACGAAAACAGAAGGGCAGCGGCAGTCAAAACACGCCAGCGTTCACTCAACCGGAAACCATGTGTGCACTGTGCAACAAAACCAACATACAACTAGATCCTATACCCACTAAGCAACTGAAAGAGGTGTTGCATGTAATCTGAGAACCATTTCTCACACACACACACACACACTACCAGTATACACTACCAGTTTTTGAACCGTAAGATTTTTTTATGCTTTTTAAAAGAAGTCTCTTCTGCTCACCAAGCATTTATTTGATCTAAAATACAACAAAAGCAGTAAAATTGTGAAATATTTTTGCTATTTAAAATAGTTGCTTTCTATTTGAATATATTTTAAAATGTAATGTATTTCTGTGATCAATTACTCCAGTCTTCAGTCAAAGAAAAATGTCTTGGGGGGGAAAAAAAAAAAAACTTGAAAAATGTCTACTCCGCTATTTTCAACATAATAATAATAATAAGTTTTTTGAGCAGCAAATCAGCATATTAGAATGATTTCTGAAGGATCATGTGACACTGAAGACTGGAGTAATGATGCTGAAAATTCAGTTTTGATCACAAGAATAAATTACCTTTTAAAATATATTCAAATAGAAAGCAGTTATTTTAAATAGTAAAAGATATTTCACAATATTACCGCTTTTGCTGTATTTTGGATCAAATAAATGCAGACTTGGTGAGCAGAATAGACTTCTTTCAAAAACATTAAAATCTCTTGACTGTGTTTGGCCTATATAGGCAACTTTATTTTTTCTCTTATTTCTAGCTTTTAATTGGCTAAAAAAAAAAAAAATCAGATACACTGCTGGACAATAATAACGATTTGTTTATATACCACAACCACTTTTTTTTTCATTTTTATCACAAGGTAGAAGTTTCTATACTGTAATAATTACTATGTCAATTAGCACTGCATTGTTCACATACTTTATTACCTGAAGATGACTTGAAAAACACAAATAAACCATATATTGTGGCAATCTTGTGTTTAATGTCTTGATGTTTCCAAACGTTTCTGTTTTTATTTAGTTCATACAGCGATAGCTGGACGCTTTTGTCCATATTAGGGATTTCCTGATACGACTTTCTGCACGAGAGTGCCCTTTGGCTTAGAGTATGAATGAAAAACACTGCATGAGTGTTAGTGCTCAGTGATGTTCATCTCGTCTTATTCTGGGTACGAATAAAACATCAGGTCATGCACAGACTATCCGGTCTCTTTGAATTTAAATGTATATTTATTCACACCTGCCCTTTAAAACCTCTATGCGAACACACTTGCCCGAAAAAGTGCGGGGGACAAATTTATGTGATATTAAAAGTGGGGGGTGGGGGTGGGAGACACATCCCCCGCATATTCTACGCCCATGTAATTAAGGTCTTCAGGATTACAAGAAACTTCCAAGCAGGTGTGATTTGGAGCTGGTTGGAGCTAAACTGCAGAGCTGTGGCCCCTCCAGGAATTGAGTGTGAGACCACTGCGTTAAAAGGATTGTTAGGCTGCATTATTAAATCAACCTAAACCGGGAACAGTTTCCATAACACCCAATGTACTTGTTACATCATTAGATGGATGGCATCTACGCTAATATTAGTTTGTTTCATTCTTATTCCGAGGTCACCGTAGCCACCAGATCCAGACTGTATCCAGATTAGATGGTCACTGCAGTCACCCGGATCCAGTCCATATCCAGACCAGATGGTGGATCAGCACCTAAAGATGACCTCAACAGCCCTGAATGTCAGCGGAGACCAGGACAACTAGATGAGCCCCAGAGACAGATCCCCTCCGAAGACCTCTTCACCTAGACGGCCATCAGGACAAGACCACAGGAACCAGAAGAACCAGTGACTTTGTTGCAGCCTAGAATTAAACTGCTGGTTTCGTTTGGCCAAAGGAGAACGGCACACTATTTCAACACACCATTTCCCTGTTTAATACTCTAAAGCTGCTTTGACACAATCTGCACCGTAAAGAGCGCTATACAGTGGCGTAGCCAGAATTTTATTTTTGGCTGGGCCTGGGCAAAAGCGAGCGGGCACTAGGCTAACTAACGACGGAGTCCAGTGGCGTAGAGCAAATCCGCGGCCCCCCAACCACGAACTCAATGGTGGGTGGGTTGGTTGGTTATCTGTCGCAATTAGGCATGGGCCAGTATGAGATTTTGACGGTATGATAACCTTAAGCAAAAATATCACCGTTTCACAGTATTGTCGTTACAGCTCTAAAGTGTGTTATTTTTAAATGACTGGGTAAAAAAATAAAAAATAATTTCTGCTAAACACAATATATTTTGTTTTTGAGCAACATACAGAATATTAGGAACAGTAGAATTTGTTTATTTTTTCTTTGATTTGTTTCCTAAAAAGAAGAAAAAGACTGACATCTTAATTTAACCTAAATCTGTAATTACAGTTATTTAATTTTAGTTCATTTCATTTATATAATTTAATATACATATCATTTATATCATTTCATATCATTTAGTTATATAATTTCATACACAATTTGATTTAATAATAACCCAATTTGAAGCAAAAACAATGTTCTGACTAGCTTTGTGAAATTATACTACATGCCTGAACGAAGCAAACAGCAGATGCTCTGAATGAGATGCCGATTCACTCTCTGACAGCAGGAGGCGCTTCTGGAACACTAGATATGGCGTTTCCTTGGTTACCGCTGTAAACAAAGCAGCACTGTGCTGAATGAAACCTTTAATATGTATGAACTATA
>NW_015555812.1:229859-231472 GCF_001515605.1 Sinocyclocheilus anshuiensis
AAAATACCACGTAAACTTTTCTGAAGACAGTCAGTTCCCCTCAGAAACACATTCATATAAACCCCCAAATCAATATTGAGGATTTTCTTCCAATAGTTCGTGCATCATGAACAATGAGTGATCTGCCGGCTACAGTATTTTTCTCTGTGCGTCCGTATTCAACGTCTCTGGCCTGTGTTAACGGGCGTTTACAGACTTCATATTTTTCACATAAATGATATTTTGGAAAACGATTGCATTGCAACGCAGTTTGTGCAAGTCCAGAACAGAGACGAGTTGCTTGCAAGAAGACAAAAAAACGTCCGTTTGCCGATCGCGTAAGTTTCAGGGGCAGCTCCTTAAGTGTGGCCATCCTACACACACTGACCACTCGCTCGCACCAACAAGAGGAGGAGGGTCGTGTTACTCTCTACACTGCACTCAACCTGAGGAATTCCTACACTTTCAGTCTTTGAGGAGACATGAAAAACAGCGCATACCACAGGAACGGTATAACGGAAAATATTAGCAGTTTTGAAACCGGTAATCGGCCCATGCCTAGTCGCAATATTGTAAATAATTGTTTTTAACCAGGAAGGCGAACCAATGGATATCACACAAGCAACGTGCAAACTTTGCGCAAGAGTTATGCAGTGAACCTCTTAATCTCAGTCAATTCACCAGAAAGTGAAAGTACAAACTGATGGCGTTTTCCGCATCTGACGCTGCATTAACGGCACATATTCTCTCAGAGACGACAACAGACGAATTTACTTCATATGCTGATAATGGTGGCCTATATAGCTAAATGTTTTAATTTACTCCCTTAATATTTCTCTTGTGGCCCAAACATAGGCTAGTGGACAAAAAATAAAAAAAAATACTTACGAGAGAGAAGAAACATCTTTCGTGTTAAACAGGTCTTTTTTTTTTTTTTTTTTCTTTAAGTCGTGGCTTGAAATAAAGCTTTTTCATTGATGATTGCAGTGTTAATAATTTTAATTATAGGCCTATAATTCATTGTGGCTATAATAAACCTGTTTTGAAAGACCTTTTTAAAAACATTTTCAATGAGGAGTAAGCTAGCCTAATCTTTATCCTCGCAGCGCGTCAGTTATGCTGTGATGCGCTATGAAATTGCGGGGCAAATTAATTGTATTAATTTAATAATAAAAGTAACTTAATAATAATAGGCTAATAAGAAGAATGTAACAGGCCTATGTTAATTGAAAATGCCAAATTAGATCTAACCAAGTGTATAAAATTATTTTATTCAGAAAATGTCATGTTTTTTTTTTTGTTTTTTTTCGTTATTTAAATTAGGAAACAGGTGCAGTTAATCGCCGGCGTCAGTCACTAAATTTATATATTAAAAAAAGTAATAAAAATAGGCTAATCTTTGTGAGGACAACTGGCAACAGCTGGTCTTAAAGTCTTTAGACACCGCATACCAAACGACTCTGAACACCGACTGACATTCATAATCGACCTGACTGTAGTGTTCACAGAATGAACCAGTTCACGCCTGGAACTGAAAGTCTTACCGTTACTTGCGGGCTGATGGACGGGCTTTCTCCCTGTCAGTGCGAGTTTTTAAAAGTCTTTTTTTTTTTTTTTTTTTTTTTTTATATTTT
>NW_015555812.1:231735-234571 GCF_001515605.1 Sinocyclocheilus anshuiensis
GGATTGCTGCTGTTTTTCTAACATTTTCTAAAACAGCTGCAAATTACACTCCAACTGAATGACACTTTATTTATTTTAGTTATTTGAGATGTTATAATAGTTCTCCAATTGTGTTAAAATAGATTAAACAATTATTATTGTATAATAAACTGGGGGGGGCCTTTCATCAGAGTGGGAGGGCCTGTGCCCATCCAGCCCGTCCGCTGCCTATGCCCCTGGCGCTATATAAATAATGTTGACTTGACGTCATCTAAAAACAGCTTATATTGAAGTCAATCTGCCAAAACAACAGGTTTTGGAATGTGTCACTTTATGACGTAACAGTGTGGCTAAACACTGCCTCTGCAGAAGATCAACTCCTGCTTGTTTACACTGCATGTTTAGCCCCTGCATGTTTAGCCCCGCCCACCGATTCAAGCACATAGTATGTAAATGTCGGGTGGCAAACGCAGTTCTACGCAGAAACCAAATATAAACTTTATTTGATTAACTTTATTTTTAATGAAGTGCCAGTCAGTAAAACTTGGTCATGTGTTTTTCATTTTACCGCAGATTAACTGACAAACAAGGCACGATTCAACACAGGATTTTCAGAAAGATTGAAACTAATAGACGATGCTGTGCCAACTATATTAGATACGATGTCGCACCAGACAAGTGTGAGTAACTGTTTTCATTACATGATCACTATTGCTTTGTCTGTTATTACAGATCGTTTGATATGTACAGAGTATTTATACGTTTTTAACCTAAATCACATCAGCATCCATCTATGAAGGATGTAGGCTGTCAAACATACACAACTGTAAGCCAATCATTCCAGTGGGTGTTTACTTCAGAGTCTACAATCTGCCACGCCTCTTCAAACGGAGAGTTCCGATGAGGGGGGTCAAAACAGGACAGAAAATAGCCCATTACGAAAATAGCCAATTATGTTTTTTTTCTTGATAACATAAGTGGACCTCAGAGAACAGTACAAACAAAAAAAGCAGTTCATGACCCCTTTTTAAAGTCAGGCAGCAAAGACAAAGCTAATGGTTTCAATTTTAGCAGCTTTACGTCACTGTATTTTTCTATAAAATCACTCACTTTAGAGGCACCAGATTCAGATTTCCTCTGTCTGCGCCGACTAAACTGTCTGCGGGATTTCCGGGGCTGCCCTTCAGTCTGCTCCCTATTGGTCTGGCTCTCTTTAGGGGTCGATTCTTGCTCTTCTGTGGGAACTACGGTCTGTTGAGCCTCTCCAGGGTGTGGATGAGGACGCAATGGCCTGCATATTTAAGAAAAGAGACTTTCGTGTTAACATAATACTTTAAATCCGCACAGGGTACATGCATGTTTAAAGGTAATGAAATGTTAGACATCATGCAAAAAATTTAAATTAATCTGGTCCAAACATACAAATGAGGATATGAACCTTCGAAATCGAGGTCTGAACCTGCGTGGTGGCGGCCTCTGCTGGGAAACATCTACTTCCGTGTTTTTCTCTCCTGCTTCTCCCTAAAGCAGAGACAAGAAAACTGCTCACTGACAAGCTGTGTGCACTAATAAAACAAAATGAACCGTTTTAAAGGCTTAAAGAGATAGTTCGCCCAAAAATGCAAATTCTGTCATTAATTATGTCGTTCCAAACCCACAAGAGCTTTGTTCATCTTCGGAACACAAATTAAGATATTTTTGATGAAATCTGAGAGCTCTCTGACCCTCCATAGACAGCAAGGGTACTACCACGATCAAGGCACAGAAACATAGTAAAGACATCGGTAAAACAGTCCATGTGACATCAGTGGTTCAATTAATTTTATATTTATATTTAATTTTACCGTAATTTTATGAAACTACAAGAGTTTTTGTGCATATAGAAAACAAAAATAATGACTTTTTTCAACTATTCTCCTCCTCCGCGTCACCCCTAGCTCCGTTTCGGAGAGCATCACGGTGCATACGCGTGCTCTCCTCTGAACGTTAAAGGGGTCATATGATGCGATTTCAATTTTTCCTTTCTCTTTGGAGTGTTACAATTAGAGCCCGACCGATATATCGTTTTGTCGATATTATCGGCCGATATGAGCCTGTCGCCGATATATCGGTATCGGCCGATATTAACTTTTTTTTACATACCATATAACGCAGATAAAATGCTTGAAATGGTGTAATTACTTCGTTTGTCCAGCAGAGCGCGCTCCATTGTTTGCTACTGGCGACTGGATGAAACGCTTTAAAGCTTAATTCTATGGAAAACCATTGAAACTTTGAACGGCCATATCTCCGTAACCACGCGGCGAATCCGCACCAAATTCGGGGGATCCCTTCAGCTCGAGGAACCCTCCCGAACGCGAATCGAGTGTACGTCAAGAGGCCCACTTTCGAATGAGACCACCCTCGCGTCGATAGCCCCCGGGGTTCGGGAGTTATGGGTGGTTAAATTCGCGGTCCGGCGCCAAGCGATCCTGGGGGGCTACCGACACGCGAAGGGTGGCGTTCGAGAGGGCTCCTCGAGCTGAAGGGATCCCCCGAATTTGGTTGAGATCCGCCGTCGCGTTCATGAGATAGTGACACCAGCCAACACTTTCACTTCAATAAGGAGGTCTCTTGTTCAGGCAGCAGCATTCAAGCGTCGTCTTATTCGACCGTAAGTGCCCTGCGAAGTGGACTTCACATGAAATGATTCCAGTTCCAAGGGAACGTACACGTTACATTCAAAGGGCATTAAAGTGCGTGAGACGTGAATTTATATTGTATTTATTTACAGAGGTAGGGGAAAGCGGGGCACAAAGTAACACTTTTTGACTTTCTCAGTTTGTGTAAATCCACATGGGGTTCAGAATATATATAT
>NW_015555812.1:235866-246329 GCF_001515605.1 Sinocyclocheilus anshuiensis
CAACATTCATAAATGTTAGTATTGTAATTTTACTGTTGTTCTGTAAAATTAAAAAGACAATAATAATGATAATAATCATTACAACATCTCTGTTTTAATACATTTATTATAACATTCACACATAGTGTTCAAATTAGGATCTGTAATATTTTCTAATGTTTTAAAAGAATTCTCTTCTCAGCAAGGCTGCTTTTAATTGTACAGTAAAAAATACATGCCTGATTCAAGAAGGGGGTGTGATGGCCAAAAAATATTATTTTACCAACTCGTTAATTTTAAGTTAAATTGTGCTTTGTTGGTATAGTGTCTGCTAGAATGTTAAAAATGTTCAATGTTAAATATTTTTAAATTGTTGTTTTGTAATTGATATTTTTTCTTTGAAAAGCAAGACAAAACAGTAAAAAGCACATTTTTGCTTTTCAATTTATGCAATGGCGCGCTGATACAGTCGTCCGTTGCTCAGTCACATTTTTATTAAGTTTTACAAGGCATGTGACAATGCGATACGTACGACGTACTCGTAATGAGACTCATTTATAACTGTTATCAACAAAAATAAGCATTGAGGTCTTCCTGCGCGTTTCCGCCAAAATAAAAGTTGAGAAAAAGCAAGAACTCTTATTGGCAAAATACATGGGGAAAACAAACTCGAAAAACCGTGTTCGGCATTCGGTATTCGGCCCAGTGATTCATTTTGTTCGGTTTCAGCTTCGGCCAAGAATTTTCATTTTGGTGCATCCCTATTTATATTGTATTTATTTACAGAGGTATATTATGTCACACTTCACACTCCTCTAGTAAGTTTCGTCTGTGTGTGAAGACAGTAGCGCAAATCTGTGAATGAATGTTCCGAAGTGAAAAACTTCAACTAAGTGTTTGATCACATTTGAGTGATCATTGCAAAAAATGTGTTATATATATATATATATATATATATTCATTCTGTTTATGTATATACTGCATTCTATATACAGTACCAGTCAAATGTTTGGACACACGAATGGGAAGCTCCGGCCTGTTGGGGCATCATCACAATATGGTAAGGGACATAACATTTCCGTCACACGCTTGAGGTATTCAGCCAATCACAACGCACTGGATAGCTGGCCAATCACAGCACACCTCGCTTTTTCAGACCGATGAGCTTTGTAAAAATCGACGCGTTTCAGAAAGGCGGGGCATAGAGGAGAAACAATAATGTACAGTATGTGGAAAATAATGTGTTTTTTTAACCTTAAACCGCATAAACACATTTCATTACACCAAATACACAAAATAATGTTATTTTTAGCAGCATCATATGACCCCTTTAACAAGGCGCAGTGCATGCATGTTGTACATCAGCACCATACACATGCGTTGTATATGTGCAGGAAAAGCACACATATGCATCATGATACTCTCCAAAATGGCGCTAGGGTGACGCGGCAGAGAAGAACTGTTGAATAAAGTCATTATTTTTGTTTTCTTTACACACAAAAAGTATTCTCGTACGGTTGAACCACTGATGTCACATGGACTGTTTTAACAATGTCCTTACTACATTTCTGTGCCTTGATCGTGGTAGTACCCTTGCGGTCTATGGAGGGTCAGAGAGCTCTCAGATTTCATAAAGATGAACGAAGGTCTTATGGGTTTGGAATGACACGAGGGCGAGTAATTAATGACAGAATTTTCATTTTTGGGTGAACTATCCCTTTAATATCATACTCAATATTGACAGCTTACATTCTCAATTTACTAACAACGTTTCAAAAATACTTCTATTAATCCAAGGCATACTAGACCTTCGGTTAAAAAATTTAAATTACCTCACCTCGCCTTGTGGCTGAACAAGTCTTCTGCGTGGACGCTGGCGCCGAGGACGTGGCAGAGGGGCTCCTTTCTCTTTACTGCCCTCTCCCTCAGATATGGGCCCTGGTGCAGCTTTCTCCTCTCCTTCAGCAGGCTGTGCATTACGGGGGTAAAAGCGCCTACGGAATCTTCGTTTATTGGGGGCGTATCGACTGCCTTTGACAGGTATACCCCCTGGACCAGTCACATTTGCTGCCTCTGAGCCCTGAAACAAAGACTCCGTTTTAGAGGCTATAAAAGTTATAAAACTCACAATATTCCCCAACACTCTTTTGATTAATCCAGATACCACTTACTTTAGCTGCTTCGACAACATCAAACTCCACAACCTCACCATCCCCCACACTTCTGAGGAACTTTCTTGGGTTATTCTTTTTTATTGCAGTCTGCACAAAGGGAAGAGGCACATCCTTAGCATAACATCAATTTTCAACAATGCTGGGTGAGTTAAATTGCAAGTCAAACCAATTCAAAAAATAACCGTTTAGGTGATAGTTGATCTCAATGTTTTAATTTTTCTAATGTCATTTAAACTTACTATGGAAGAATGTCATGTATATATGCTGCATTTACCATCCGAGTCAAACATTTGTTCAAGACTACACTAGAGGCATTACTCTATAACCTTTCATTTAAGGAGTTGCTATTTAAAAATTATAAATAGTCTAAATGAAATGTTGCTATGCGTTTATAAAGCAAACTCATTACCTGATGAACAAATACATCTTCTTTAGTATCATTTCTGTGAAACAAAAAGCATTAAATACAATTAATTTTTATTTTAACAAACATTTTCTGAAAACTTCACAGATAGGCATAAAATCATGATTTAATAAAACCATAATTATTTAAATGCTTGCTTAGCAATATGATCTCTCTCTCTCTCTCACACACACACACACACACGTCCAATAAGCCTGCGATCACTTGGGTAAAATCTGGGCTCTCTTCATTTAAACATGTAAATACGGTTTTAGAATTTTAAATTTCAGACAGCGTTTTAGGTCACTGATCAAATTTGTTACACTGGAATGAAAATGGCTGTTTATTTAAATTAGAGGGGGGAAACACTAGTGGTCTCAGACGTTTGGACTCCACAGTATCCATCAGACTGTGTCTCTGTGCATATAGTTAGTCAGGTGAGCAGTCATTTCAGTATTATTAACATACCTATTGATGAAGCCATATCCACTGCGCACATTGAACCATTTCACGGTTCCCTGCACACCTGTCGCTGCAATAGAGAAGAAAAATAGTATATCACCATCTAGTGAGAACATCTGACAGGATTCGTATGCTCAAGCAAAGCCCGAGGAACCAACTCATTTGAACACTGTGGGTCATGTGTATGAATCAGCTACAAACTTTAAGAGCCTTCAACCTCTTTCGCCACTCAAGCGCAGGTCACAATTTTATCCAAGACATAAAGGAAGACGAACATACGCGCGTTTTTGGCCCGATAGGAAGAGATTTTCTTATTATTATGCGATCCAGTGGGTAAATATGGGCAATTACAAATGGCTCATAATGTAAATCTTTTACCTAACGACATGCAGCACACCTGCAGTTAAATCCCTCCCACAAAGCACATGGTGAGCTGATTCTCGTTCTCGAGTCAAGAACCGGTTGCATCAGTTTTCGGATCACCAGTACACTGAATAACTGACTGAAGTTATGATTACTGACTTTATATATTTGAATGTGTATTTTCATCCAGGCCTGGGACGATAGACTTGATATCATTACGTCATCGCGAATGACGTCATTACATTAGGGCGTAAAAGAACCGATGAACCGTTTTTTTTAACCGGTTCATTGAAACGAACTGTCCGAAAGAACCGGTTCGCGGAAAAGAACCGGACTTCCCATCACTAATGGTGACAGCGTGCAGAAATGTGGGTCATCAATGCAGTCTCACTGTGTAAACAGTCAAACGCTGGCCTGCTTCAAATATGGACAACTTTAGATCCTACCAGACATGTTCCTTTAATTTCTCGTTATTCTGTAATTACAGAAACAGCATATTAAATCCCAACAAGAGACATACTGTCCAGTGAGAAGTTAAGAGTTATAAATGGTAAAATAAGTCAGGATGACGGTAACCGAGGTTTCTAAAAAGCATTTATCTACAGCTTTCTCGATACAACATGTAAAGTCGCACGTGGACGTAGTGAATTCAACTTTATTTCTGTCCGCCACAAAAATGAAACCATTTTCTGAAAGACAATACTGTCGAACTGTAAAGCAAAACACAAGACACAAACGGCAATTGTCAGTAAAGCCTGTCAGTCACGTTTCACCCCACATACATGACGTGTTCATTTCTATAATCTGCAGTATGTTTTCAATAAACGTATTATTGTCGCTGAAGTCACTGAACCCCTACCGATAACTTTTCTCTCGGGCTGAGGTTGCTCAGATTCCTCTGTGTCGCTCATCTTCTCTCTCTGGATTTAACCCCCTCACTCCGACTCTCCAAACTTTTACTTGTGTGTCCACCTCAAACTTTTTATCTAGATTCCCTGTCAGGAAGGATCGACTCAGCCTCGATTTAATTGGTGTTCAAGCGACCAATCCGCGAGTTCCATCTTCATTCTCGCGTGATCAATTGGGTGTCAGCGCAATGCCTCGCGCCAAAACCAATAACTTTTTAAACGTTCATTACGACTTTTGAAGGAAATTTGATCAAAAGTCGCTAATGTTTTCTATATGATTATGTTGTTCATTGTAATGTCATAATTCAGCTTCATCTATCTATCTGTCTGTCTCTAGTAGATATTTATAGGCTAGATGCATGTTTTAAAGCAGTAATATGTATTGCCTTACAGTGAGTGATATGTAATACATCAGACAGATTCACTTTTTCCTCTGTAGAGGATATCAGGTATTGTCAATGGAAAATAAGACAAAGCACAAATAAGTAAGCCTGGTGATTTGATGGAATAGTTTAATATTGTTGTGCTTCTGCCACACACCCCTCTTCGTCGCACAACCCGTTCTACACACAAGTCACCAGATTCAGATTTCACTTGACTATATTTAACCACACGATTAGACAAGACTGTAGGTGCTATGCATGTGGTCATATTCTTCCCACCTTTATTTGACAAACGTCACTTTTTCACTACTTTTCCTGTAAATATGATTTTCACCACTGAAATTATGAAACCGTGTTTGCAACAATGTTAAAAGATATGTAATGTCTGATTTTATTTGATTTTTACTAAACAGTAGGCCTACAGAACTTCTCTACATCTCTAATGTATATTGGGCCCTTTGAGATTAATATTGCATTTGCTGAGGTGGTAGTTGAATCTGCATAATCTGCATTATTCATAGGAATAATCCCAGTATGTTAGGTCTGAGCCGACAAGAGCTGTTTGCAAGATGAACGAGAGCTATCCCGACTGAAATCACACCCAGACATACGATATTTTAACTATTTAGTAAACAAAAGATATGTAAATATAAAAATATATAAAAGACCTACAAAATAAATGTCCACTACTGACTGATTATTCCAGCTAGACACGAAGCGCACTTTTCACTTCGAAAGCATTGCCACATCGCAAAAGAGAAACAAACATCCTGATTCTACCTCTCACTCACTAGTATAGGCAAAAGCAATAAGTGCATAATAGGAAATAAGAAAAAATAAGACAATATGGCGATTAATAATGAAATTATTTAGCCTAGATTGTGACTCGGAAAGCAAACAAATATTTGACTACTGAGAGGTTGGTTTTACTTCATTGTGAAATGTCTGTGTATTCTGACTTTATATTTCTTTTTTTGTTTTTGTTTTTGCAAGAAACATTTAAATATCAATTATTTCATTATATCACAGTAAATGATGACCCCTCTGGTCTACTTTATAAACAAGCCCTGGCAGTGTCCTGCACCATTTAGATTAATAGGCTATGGATGCTAACAGATGTTTTTCTTTAGGTATTACACCTCCTTTTGGATTAAAGAGGAAACAAATTATGGTATTAATTAATGACATTTCACAGAATGTGTCTCGAAAAGTAGGCGGAGATATTTGACAGAGATTAGTGGTCAGTCATACTTTATTATTCTATGGTCACCAAGCATCTGCAAGCACACACACACACACACACACACACACACACACACACACACACACACACATCAATCAATAAAAAAATAAAATAAAGCAACCAGTGACTGCCTGTATTTATAAAACAATTAATGACGACAACAACAACAACAACAATAATAAATATAGTTGCAAGCAGCGATTTACCGAGGTTTAAGCACTTAAGACATTTAAGCATACAAGGAAAAAAGACATTATGCTACATATTATTTAGCATGGCTGGACCCACCTAAATCAATGATTAAAAATCATTTTTGGCAAATGCAGGTAATTTACCATAGAAATATGTTTTTTAATGTTTATGACTGTTATAGCGCCAGCTGTGGTCTGATCCCCTTAAAACTTTGCATGTTTGTTTAGAATCACCTATTGTGTGCTCAGCAGGTTTTGTGAAGTTTTGAGTTTTCCTTTAGGCTTTATAGGATTTTGGGTAAATTTGGACAGGCCCCTTTTCTAAATGACCCCTTTATAGCTTCCCAAAAGGTAAATTTCAATTTTTTTTTTGATAATTATTGGCCTAGAGTCCAGAGAATTGTTTTTGTTTTTTTCCAAGTAGAGAGAAAAACCTAGGACTTAAGGCTGGGCGATATAGCTAAAAAATGTATCAACGATATAATGTTTCATATCGTTCGGTATCGATAATTATTGACATTTTTTATAACCTTTTTTAAAACAGAGCAATAGAAAAAAAAATTTAAATTTAACCACTGTATTTTTAAATTAACCCAATTTATTGAGACAAGCAGCAACAAATGTTTATTTTAAATTCAACTAATATTCTTTTTTTTAAATTCACAATCTCCTCATCACAGGCAGGCCATCACTCATTTCAGCATAATAAATCATAATAAATAAATCATATTTTCAGCTTCTAAATCATAAACATCTTATGGCGCTTTTCCACTCCGTGGTACGACTCGGCTCGGCTTGCGTTTCCACTACAGTTTAGTACCGCTTTAGAGTGGGTGGGATTATTCACATGTCGTTATAGTTGCGCCGCCTCTACTGCCGCGACTCCTGAAAAACTTTTTCATTCTGTGTCGCCCCATCACGCTCTCGCTGGATCCGCTCCTCTGTTAACAAGGAGAGGAACGTCTGTACTTCCTCAACAGACCATGAAACAGCCATTTGGTTGTTAAAAAACAGCCATTGGTTGTTAAAAAAGGTGCGCTCGTTCAGAACAGTTGCGTTCGATCCTTCTTCTTCTTATGATGTTTAATGGCGGTTGGCAAACCAGCTTTTGGTGCATATTCCGCCACCTACTGGGATGGAGTGTGAGGCGATGATATCAAGGGAAATGCTAATAAAAACAAAACAAAATAAATAATACAAATTTAATTTTTTAATAAATAAATACATAACTAAAAAATAAAAAAACCTTCTACCTATATTTTATTATATACATTTTATTATTTTCATAAAATTAATAAGAGCTTTATAACCTTTATGAGAACTGTTTAACACATTCTGTAATGCCATAGAATTAATGCCGGCAGATTTTAATTCCTCTTTTAACTGTATTCTTTCCCTTTCATATGCCCTACAGTTAAGGCCCGTTCACACCAAGCACGATAACTATAAAGATAACGATAAAGATATAGTTCTAAAAATCGTTCTCAATATTAAAGAATAGCATAGTTCACACCACAACTATAACGATAACGATACAGAGGAACGATATCGTTGTGATCACTTTCAAAACTATTTTTTTTCCGGCTGATGAACGATAAAACACCGACAGCCAATCAGAATCCATCCTGCTGTAACGAGCTCAATAATTTAAAGCGGCAGACACATGTGCGCTTAGAATAAACAGACGATATCGTTCGCTGGTGTGGACGCTAATATCGTTATCTTTATAGTTATCGTTCTTGGTGTGAACAGGGCTTTAATGAGCACATGCTGTACAGTTTGCGTTCGATCATTCGCTGGCTGTGCTGATTTAAATCTTCTTCTTCTTGTTGTTTTATGGCGAATAACTCCTTAGGAGCATTATCGCCACCTACTGTACTGGAGGCCAAGTAAACTTTCATAGGTGATGAGTCTGAATTTGAGATTTGAGTAAAAAAAACAAAAAAAACATTGGTGGATGTTTCCTATTCTCTCCAATCTATGGCGCACTCAGATCACATGCTCATGCTAGCGCTGCGTGTTCAGCTCCTCTAATGGTGCGTTCACACCAGACGCGAAGCGAATATGCGCATAAGTGCCAGTGTTGATTTCAACCCTGTATGTCCCAGTCTTAATCTAGACAGCCACACCTCTTCTTTCCTATTTCTTCCCTGACAATTTATCCTCCCTACTGTCTGCGTAATATTATAACACCATCTCCCTGTGCTGCTATTATCCCATCTAATTTGCCATTTATTCATTAACTTTTTCTTTAAAATCGACTTTGCCTCCTTTTTCCCCATAGGCACTTTAACATCCACCTCCATCTTGTCTAGTGCTTTTTTTGCTAGTTTATCAGCAACTTCATTACCAGATACCCCAACATGTGCTGGCACCCAACAAAAATATACAATTATTCCAGCCTCTTTCAATCCGTATAAAGATAGATACACTTCCATTAATAAATCCTCTCTGTCTGATCTCGCATGTGCTATACTAATTAAAGCTGAAGACGAATCTGAATCTGTTACCACTTTATTTGGTCTGACTTGTTCAACCCACTGTAGTCCTATTATTATAGCTGTTAACTCTGCAGTGTATACTGATAAATCATCTGGCAATTTCAAACTAATTCGAACTTTACATTTTGGAATATATACACCTATTCCAACCTTTTGATTAACAGGTTCCTTAGATCCATCCGTAAATATTTGTAATGTTGAATCAAATTTATTATTTAGAATAGCATTAACCTCCTTTCCAATGTATTCACCTTTGGGCTTGTCTAGTAAGCTCAAGTCTACAAGTGGTTCAGGGACTCTCCATAGTGGGGCATCAGTGAGTGGTACATTAGGACAGAAGATCTTATTATCCATGCCATACTCCTTGGCCCATACTCTACTCTTCCATCCAAAACTACATCCTCCATCATACGAATATTCCCAGCACTCCTCCAGTACTTTACGAGTGAGATGAGTACTTACTGATTGTTGAAGATTCACCCAATACGTCATTGTCAATTTTATCCTTCTAAGTTCAAGAGGCATCTCGCCCATTTCTACCCCAATTGCATCTACAGGTCAACATTGTGACCTTATCTTTATTTGTAATGGCTATTGTCCCACCTTCCTACATTACAGGTATCTTTCTGAAGCTGTCAATTCCATTCATCTTCGTTATCATACGCCAGACTGCATTTATTTCGGTTTCCTTCCCTATTGTATTACAGAAGCTTTGCCATGCTGTCTTCTTTGTATTTTTAATAACCTTTTTAACATAAGCTCTTTTCTTTTGATAGTCTATGACTGCTTCTGGGGTGTGTTCTTTTTAAAAATTTTAATGATTTATTCCTTTCTCTAATTGCTTTCGAGCATTCTTCTGACCACCAAGGTACATTCTTTCTTTTACTTGTACCACTTACTAGCGGGATAGATTGTGATACTGCAAAATAAATGCCATTCACTACTTTACCATACCTATCATCAACACTACCCTCTACTGACAGATTTTCAAATTGTTCTTCACATAACATTTGAAACTTTTCCCAATCTGCCTTTTTATATATCCATCTTAAACCATAATTACAATTTTGTATTTGAATCTTATTTTGAATTTCACAGATCACTGCAAAATTATCACTTCCAATATTATCTTTAGCTACTGACCATATGCATTTACCATCTAATGATGCTGAAACTATTGTGATATCTAAACATGACATTGCACCTCTTGTCTATTCTTGTTGGGTTGCCATCATTTAGACAAACTAAAGAGTTTTCTTCCATGAATTCTTCAACATTATTCTTCACCATTTTTATCTGTGTTCCTGCTACCCCAAATACTATTGTGTGCATTAAAATCACCACACATAATCATTTTGTTTGATGATTCTCCCATGGCACTTTTCAGAATGCCTACTGATAATTCCGAACAAGGATTATAAAAATTTACTAATCTGATTACCCCTGTATACCCATTACTTCTATACATATGCTCTCTGCATTACTTTCACTATTTACAGGTGCATCTCAATAAATTAGAATGTCGTGGAAAAGTTCATTTATTTCAGTAATTCAACTCAAATTGTGAAACTCGTGTATTAAATAAATTCAATGCACACAGACTGAAGTAGTTGAAGTCTTTGGTTCTTTTAATTACAAATACAAAAACCCACCAATTCACTATCTCAACAAATTAGAATATGGTGACATGCCAATCAGCTAATCAACTCAAAACACCTGCAAAGGTTTCCTGAGCCTTCAAAATGGTCTCTCAGTTTGGTTCACTAGGCTACACAATCATGGGGAAGACTGCTGATCTGACAGTTGTCCAGAAGACAATCATTGACAATCTTCACAAGGAGGGTAAGCCACAAACA
>NW_015555812.1:247280-249936 GCF_001515605.1 Sinocyclocheilus anshuiensis
CAATTCACTAAAAATGTTTTTTTATTGGTCTTATGAAGTATTCTAATTTGTTGAGATAGTGAATTGGTGGGTTTTTGTTAAATGTGAGCCAAAATAATCACAATTAAAAGAACCAAAGACTTAAACTACTTCAGTCTGTGTGCATTGAACTTATTTAATACACGAGTTTCACAATTTGAGTTGAATTACTGAAATAAATGAACTTTTCCACGACATTCTAATTTATTGAGATGCACCTGTACATACCTGTATATCACATTTTCTTTTATGAATGTCGCACATCCTCCACCTCTACCATTATTCCTGTCTTTCCTTATTACTTCATACCCATTCAGCTTAAAATCCAATGACTTGCATAACCATGTTTCTTGTATACAAATTATATCAGGAGATTTACTCATATCTGCAACATATTTTTTAAACTCCTGCCCATTAGCGATCAAGCTTCTGGTATTCCAATGAAGCAATAGGAAAGACATGATAATGTTATGTATCACTACATTGAGATGCATCATAACTTGTTATGCTTCCTTCTGTTTTTCCTTCTTTAGATTTTAATATCTTGTGAATTTGCTCTGCTGATATACCAATGCAATTCAAGAATTTGTTTGCACATTCTACAATTTTTATTTTGTCTGATCTTCTTTCCACCTGTGCGGTGCCATTCACCACTGCACAGATAAACGCCACAAAATCAGTTTTGCTCATGTTAATACTGTCTCCTGAGTTATTTTTTAACAAGTTCATCTGTTTCATTGACTCATTCGCCTGAGAAGTTTGCACCTGTTCTCTTTGAATTTTTGTTTCTGCTACTTGTTTCACTACGAGCCGCTTCTGCATATGTTAAATTCTGGATGGACTTTACCTTCTGGATCTCATGAGCCTGCTGTTGCACTGGACATCCTGCATATGCAGCGCTGTGCTCTCCCCCACAATTGCAGCATTTCATCTTAGTTCCTTCCTGACACTTCCCGTACTCATGCTCTTCTCCACATTTTGCACACCGCATTTTCCCTTTGCAAACAGCAGCGGTATGCCCTATGCGTTGACAACTGTAACAACGTAAAGGAGGGGGAATATATTCCCGTACCACATAACTGATGAAACCTAGCTTCACCTTTACTGGTAAATTGCTGTCTTCAAAGTGTATCAACATAGAGAGACTATCACATTTTTTATTATCTTTCCATATCATCAGTCTTTTGACCGAAGCAACTTTACCTCCAATCAAGTTTCCTTTTACTTCCTCCATAGTTACATTCAAGGGCACTCCTGAAATCACCCCACTCTTCCTCATACCTACTTCAGCACAGCTTATTTTACCACCAGCCAGTGATTTTAGTTTTAGTATCTTTGCTCTCTGATTTTCATCCTTACACTTGATCAAAACTCTTCCATTGTTCAAACATGTTGCCCCTTTCACTGATCCTACTTCTTTTTCTATCGCTTTTGATAATTTAACAGGATGCATATACTGTTCTGCTTGTTTGACAAATGTGATCATGACTTTTATGTCCTTATCCTCACCCTTTGCCTAGTCTCCCTAATTTTACTTGAACACATTTGTTCACATTCAAACTCTATCACCCATGTTATTTCCTTTTTTTTCTTTTATTATATCGTACTTCATGGAATTCCATTTCTTGATTATCATCATCTGAAGAATCATCCATTATGTCCACTTACTTGAGTCCAAGAAAAGAACTGTTCTTATCTGACCTTTTAGAATATGTTGATTTTTCTACCGCCAATGTTGTTTTCGTAGTTCGCTCCCCACATGTTCTTCGGAACAACTCCCTGATTTAAATCTAGCAGTTCTGCTGTGTTTGTGTCGCAAGTTCCGTGACGCAGGTAGTGACGATTCTCTCCGGCCAATCCGTGATCAGCAGAGTTTACACGTCACGTTTTGGTAACGGTACGGTACTCCTGAAAAACTTTTTCATTCCGCCTCGCCCCATCAAGCTCGCTGGATCCGCTCCTCTGTTATCAACGAGAGGAACGTCTGTACTTCCTCAACAGACAACGAAACAGACACTTTTTGTTTGTTAAAAAAGGTGCGCTTGTTTAAAACAGTTGCGTTCGATCCTTCGCTGGCTGTACTGATTTAAATCTAGCGGTTCTTTTGTGTTTGTGTCGCAAGTTCAGTGACGATTGTCTCCGGCCAATCTGTGATCAGCAGAGTTTACACGTCACGTTTTGGTAACGGTACGGTTCACTTGGAACCTCAACTGAGGTGGTACTAAAAAAAGTACCTGGTACTTTTTTTAGTACCACCTCGGTTGGGGTTCCAATGGCGCTTTTCCACTGCGTGGTACGACTCAGCTCGGCACGGCTCAGTACGGTACGACATGGCACGGCTCGGCTCGGTTTGCGTTTCCACTGCAGTTCAGTACCACTTTAGAGTGGGATTATTCACATGTCGTTATAGTTGCGCGGCACTGTACCCAGTGGAAAACCCCCCAAAAGTGAACCGTACCCAGCCGTACCGTGCGGTACCATGCAGTGGAAAAGCGCCACATGTGAACCGTACCGTTACCAAAACATGACGTGTAAATTCTGCTGATCACGGATTGGCCGGAGAGAATCGGCACTACCTGCTTCACTGAACTTGCGACACAAACACAAAAGAACCACTAGATTTAAATCAGTACAGCAA
>NW_015555812.1:250567-251105 GCF_001515605.1 Sinocyclocheilus anshuiensis
CGTGCCGTACCGTACTGAGCCGTGCCGAGCCGAGTCATACCACGCAGTGGAAAAGCGCCATAATAGACGTCTATTTGACATCTGATAGGAGACGTCCTATAGACGTATTGCAGATGAGCAAACACTCTAAAAAATGTCTTGCAGATGTAAATGCAGATGTCAAATATATGTCTCCGTGATGTATGTGTGTTATCAGGGGTCTAACAGGTGCTCAAACTTCATCGGCCAATGGCAGCCATGTTTTTTTAGATACGCAAATGTCCTTGTGGACACTTATGGCACTCTGGACCAAGACCGTGCACACTGATTTTCATGTTGATAGGACAAATGGTTGCGCAGTTATAGCAATTTTTATGTTTTTTCCTCTCATAGTGCCACCAAGTGGCCAAGCTCCGCTGTTTTTTTCCTGTGACCTCTCAGATTGAGCTCTTACACAAGTGTTCTGAGTTTGGCGAAGATATCTCATTCCATTCAAGTGTTAAAGGGGTCCTATTATGCTCTTTTACAAAGTCTTGATTTTGTTTTGGGGGTGTACTAG
>NW_015555812.1:251296-267505 GCF_001515605.1 Sinocyclocheilus anshuiensis
ATTATTTTTAATGATATTCTAATGGGCCGCTTTGTGATATCACAAAGCCCGGAAACCAACGCTGTAGTCCAAACGAGCTGTTCGTTGTAGTTCTTGAAAAGGGATTTTTAAAAAACGAAATATCTCCCGGTTTGGTCTGCAGTTTTGGGTGGAGATCGCTGATCCGTGACCATTCTATCAATTACAATAGGGTTTCAGCGCTACGCGCTTGAACCCAGTGTTGCCAACTAATTTTCAGGGGAAGTTGCCAAAGGAAGGTTGATATGTTGCTAAATGGCGTTGTGATGTCATTGCGCGATGACGTCATTATGTAATCATGACGCAAAATTGTCACTACATCGAATCTCAGCAAAAAAATATTTTATATATGTTCATTTATATTTGTTTATAAAATAATATACATGCATAATATAATATTAAAATATAAATAAATAAATAAATAAACACTGAATTGAGTACTTACCCTACACATTTTTGTACGATTACAATTTAAGTTTTATTATTATTATTATTATTATTATTATTAGCTTGTAAACTAGTAAAACTATATACATTCTGAACAATTACAGTTTTAAGCAGTGTATTGGTAGCTACTTAGTATGCTACAATCTAAAAGTCTGTAAAAAAAATAGGGCACAATCTACTATGTTAATGTAGAGGAATTTTCCAAATTGATTATTTACAGGTGTTTTCTCTGCTATTTAAATTATGCATTGTATTTAGTGTTTTCAGGTTACAACTACAACGGATAATGGATAATGTCCTGGAAAATTACTAACTTTTCCATGTTTCTAGATATTTTTTATTTTTACAGTGTACCAACAATCACAGGTACAAGCTACTAACAAGGTGTCATAAATGAACAATTATTCAATTATTAAATGATTCAGTTGTTTTTGTTATTATTATTAAATTTAACAACTGCAAATAGCAGCTAACTTAATTCGTGATATGTGTACTGCTAGTCATCTTTGGTTACTCTTTTTGTGTAATTTAGATGAAAAACGCTGTCCCTTTTATTGTTTAAGTCACTTATCAAAAGTTGCTAAAAGTTGCCAAATAAATTTTAAAAATAGCAAAATTTGTTGCTAGGTGCTTTTGGAAGAAAAGGTTGCTAGGGTAGTATGAAAAGTTGCTAAATGTAGCAACAAAATTGCTAAATTGGCAACACTGCTTGAAACCCTAATAACACTCACAGACATTGAGAGACAGGCGCTCCCACCCGTCCTAGAAATTAAAGAGCGAGGGTGAATGCGCATGCGCGGTTAGGAGGAAACGGCTGAGGTTCATTTCATGCTATGTGTGGTCGACTTCGCACCGATCAGAGTGAGAGAGCGAGGGACAGAGAGTAAGGAAAAGGGAGTTTAGGATTCACGCTTTGGGTCAGACAACTGAACGTGTTGCTTAAACTGCAAGAGGAGAACACGAAACGTCTGTAATGACAGCAGAGTCAAGTGAATTAAGTGAATAAACACAAGCGGCATTGCGCGGCTGATAGCAAGAGAGGCAGATAGATCCGAGAAGAGAAGAGAGGAAAAAGGGATATCCAGTCGGACTAACTAGTTGGGTTGCCCCGAAAGCGTGGACAAGGCTGTAAACCAGGTAAATAGCTCCTTAAACCATTCAAACAGCGGGCGTCATCCCGCGTAGCAACAACCTCCTCCCTCGAGATTGCCCTTTATCTATTTCACGCTTTTTGTCACCTTAACAAAGCAAACAGTAAGACTAAGATGCAGCATCTGTTGTAAATTGCGATGCATGTACCCGCAGGACATTTGCACTTATTCGTTTCCGCGAGTAATTTAGAATGACGACAAAATCTTTGGGCGTTTGGTGCAAAAACTAAAAACAATTTAAATGCGCGTCAAAGTTGCTACGCGGCAAGAAGACAAGATCAAAAAACTTGATCATAACTCAAGACGGCACGAGTCCACGCTGCGCCTCGCATCGTGGATTAGCTCAGCTTTTCAACATAGGAAACCTCGATTTAACCGCACAGGGGTTTGTTCTGCATTATAGTTAGATTGTGGGTCTGGTTCATGCGCTGTCATGTGCAGTTCAACGGTAACATACTTGCACCTGCTTGCCTGCGATTAGCGCGCTGCTCGGCGGGCCTTCGGTTTCTGATCCGTGCGCAGTGGCGGATCCAGCAGGCCTCACAGATAGCAGCCAGCTCACTGCGGCTGGAGGACACGCGTGTCCTTATGAACGCGGCTCAGACTCTCATTGTTCAAACATACATGGTTCTTATTTCCCGTAAGATGTGTCATTATTGAACTGTGCGATAGCAGCGAGTTGTGTGGATTATCTCAGCTACATGTGCAACTCACTATAGACCCTGCGATGCGCAGTGATTATTCATATGATGTTATCTATTTCAAAAGTGGAATTCGGATGTTTTAGCATTTTGAATGTGGATTGAAATTTCTTCAAGTATCGATATGTGCGTGATCATATCTCACTTGGGCCCTTCCCACGTGAATACTTGCAGACCACAATTGCGCACAGTTAACTGAATAATGTAAAGCTACTCAAATGTTGTCTTCTAACCGTTTAATTACGATTATGTAATTGTTGACAATTATTATTTAGGGGTAATTACACATTTACAATAGCTAAGCATGTCAGAAGTTCAGTTCACAGGTGCCATGCTCTTGTTGCCTTATATAGCTTATGCAAAACTAGGGAGGCATGAGACTACAATTAATGAATGGCAGCGCTGGGTTTTAAGGATTAAAATTCCACGTGATTTTAATTTCTTGAAGGATGAGAAAGGAAATTTGTTTCAGGTAATGAACAAGTTGTTACAGTTTGATGAATGGGTTATACTGGTCTATTTATGTTTATTTAAAGAATGGCAATATTGTTAACCACTGTACTTGTGGCTCATCAATCCTTAGATAAAACATGGCGGATGCTGACCTGGACTTCACAACAGGCGATGCTGGTGCCTCTGCTACCTACCCCATGCAATGCTCTGCCCTGCGCAAAAATGGTTTTGTGGTGCTAAAAGGTCGACCATGCAAGATTGTGGAAATGTCCACATCTAAGACCGGCAAACATGGACATGCCAAGGTGAGTGATGGTCTGTGACAAAGTAGAAAAATATAGCAGTTGACAATTTAGCTAGACTAGTGCACATCATTTTCATTTACCTTGAATTCAGTAACACTGATTTTAATAGATGCATAAATCTGTTAGATGAGTACTTCAGAGCAAAACACATTTTATTTAGCAGTCATAGTATTGATGTTAACTGTCGAATTACATGGATTATGTATGGATGAATGTTTGTTTTGCAAAATAAAGGAGTTCCAGAAGTCTCTCTATACAAGGTTTTATAAATTAGGTGCATGGGCATGTGAAAGGGGGGCCATTCATTCACACAGTGTGAGGGATGATGCGGATTAAATTAAGTGAGCTGATTTTGAATAGCAGCAAATTAAACCCCATGCTTCCCTTTATTTTGTTTAAAGGTTCACATGGTGGGCATTGACATCTTCTCTGGCAAAAAGTATGAGGATATCTGTCCCTCAACCCACAATATGGATGTCCCTAACATCAAAAGAATGGACTACCAGGTATGTTATTGGGAATATTAGACACAGATGTACTGTAAGTAAATCATACAGTGTTTCACAAATTTCTTTTTTTTTTTTTCACTCTTTAGCTTATTGGCATACAGGATGGCTACCTGTCTCTGCTCCAGGACAGCGGTGAGGTCAGAGAAGACCTAAAAATGCCAGAAGGAGACCTGGGCAAAGAGATAGAAAGCAAGTTTGATGCCGGTGAGGAAATCCTGGTAAGTGCCATTAAATCAGCCACCTTTCAAATGTTACTGAGCAAACGTTAATAGTGTAACCTCTTCATGTTTCTTTGCAGATCACTGTCCTGTCTGCTATGAATGAGGAGGCTGCAGTAGCTATCAAAGCCATGGCTAAATAAAACACAGCAGGTATATGGAGCTCTTACTGCTGTGTGCACATACTCACCTGCTAACTAGGCCCGGAGTGACTGTGCCTCACCAGTGTGCTTGCAGCAAAGCACTTATTCAAATGTTTACTTTTACTTTAAACAATAAAACAAACACCGTATTATTATTAATATTATTATTATTATTATTATTATTTATTTTTGTCCTGGATGCAATCAGTGCCCAGTAATCGACCCAGGATCTTTAATACTTATTCAAATGTTTACTTTTACTTTACACAATGAAACAAACCTTGTAATAATATTATTATGATTGTCATATGCAATCTGCTGCAGTGTTTGATGTATCTGGTATGTAAAAGCAGTGACGTAAAGCAGTAAGATGTAAATAGAATTTTCGGAT
Organism: Sinocyclocheilus anshuiensis; assembly: GCF_001515605.1. Lineage (NCBI taxonomy): Eukaryota > Metazoa > Chordata > Actinopteri > Cypriniformes > Cyprinidae > Sinocyclocheilus > Sinocyclocheilus anshuiensis. The sequence goes on from NW_015555812.1 coordinate 255,633, forward strand.
TTAATTTTGTATTTTACTCTACCGGCTAAACACGCTGTATTGTAAAATAACTTTTTAAGAAGCACTATAAACAATTATGATATGTGTTAAAATTACCCATATCTGATGTTCCTCCGAGTTCATGGGAGAGTCATTAAGTGATTGCGTAGTGGCTTATTGTGCACTTTGACTTTGGGCTTCAAAATGAATGGCAGATATCCAAGCAATTATTTCAGACTCTGTTTAGTAATGGAGAACCCAATTATTTCTGTAGACCGCCTGTCTACATTTATATAGAACCTTTGTTTTGGACAGTCATATATTTTTGATTTAAGATTTTTACAAGCTTCCTCCTATTTGTGTGTTGTGGATATGGACTTAACTTTAGCTTCATCTTTTTTTATTTCTACTTCCTTGCTTATGTTACTTTCATCACCCCTTCTTCACTCACTCCTGCCTGTACTTCTTTCTTCCTTTCAGGGGTTGACAAGATGCATTGGACCTGGATATGAGAGAATTAGACCTCAGCAATGCTATTCTCCCTCCTTTTTTCTTTCTCATTTTTAATTTATCTCTCTCTCTCTTTCTTTTTTTTTTAATAGCCCATGTGTGAGTTAAAAACTAGAAAATAAATGTAATCAAAATGTTCCAAACAAAATAACATTTTTCAGAAACAAGTTACATAAGAAATAAATAACAGAAATGGACGTTATGAGTGGACAGAAGTACCATAGTGATGGACGGCTGGGGTGGGAAAAGGTTTTATTTGTATTTATTTATTTTTGGGTCAGGGAGGGGATGGGACATCATAACTGTCTTTACTAGCATGAGTGTGTCTGTTTTAATTTTAAGATAACTACCCCTCATATGTTCTTTGCTAACTTAAATCACAATGGTAAATAGCTATAAGAGGTCTGTTATGTGGTTAATTTTATTTATGAGCAATTATAGTGCAAAGGGAGGATAAAAAAACTCAAGTGCAGAATCTCCTGTAAAGGACAGATACAAAGGCAATGACATGAGTAATAGGATGCAGTTTTGTGTCTTCACTACAGGACCAAGTGCTCTGCTTAACTTCCCTTTTATCTTCCAGTAGCTTAAAGCAAAAGACCCTTGGCAGGGGGTGACAATATCACACAACTTGGTGTATATAGATGGATGATGCAGTAAGACTTTGGATCACTTTTTGCTCCTCCCCCTGTCTCCCCACACTCCCTCTCCCCTGATAAGACTGATAACACAGGGAAAGCCAGCATCACCATTTTATCAAAATTTCCCAAGTTTTGGCTGTTTGAGTATGTTCTGAAGTGGAAGGAGGTTTCATTAGCCTTATCTTTAGTTGAAATAAACAGACACATACTTCTGCCTATAATGTACTCAGTCTCGACCTGTAGTGCTTTGCTTAATGCTTGCTGTTAATGTTTGAAGGACAAACAATCAAGTACCCCAATTCCTGTCTTTTAAGTTTGAGGGTTTGATGAAATTTTGAAAAAATGGTACTTCTCCCCTTTAAAATCAGTTGTATCCTATGCAGGCCTGATTTGACAGTCATGCACATTACCCTTGACTTGACTACAGTAAGTTAAGTTTTTGTTTGCTCCAATACTGTGATTAAGACAAAAATAAATACAAATTTGGTTTCTAACAAGACAACCCAATATTAAAAAGAGCACATATAAATCATGTCTTTATTTCTGTTTGTGATGAATTCTGGTGTTGTAATATATTGACCATATTGGCTGCTGTTGGCAAACTCCAAGAAAAAGGCATTAAAAGACAAACTAACTGTTGTTTGGTAAAGTATTTATGTAATGTGGGAGGATCTTATTTGCATTATTAACACTTTAAACTAAGTTAAAATACACAGACTGATTTGTTGTTCAACCTTTGGCTCTTGAGTTTGTTTTATATGTCAATCCTCTGACAAAGTAGCACCTGTTTTTTTTTAATTAACCATCAGAAAACCATGACATCTTTTCTTAGATTCATCAAGTGTAAAACAATTCCTTATTATTTATTATCAACAGTTTATAAACCAGCAATATTTGCTGCATGGGTCATTTATTACAATGTTAAAAAAACAAATTCAAAAGAAGTGGCTTTCAGCTCTCTTAAGGTGAGCCTCAGAAAAGAGTTTTCTGTAGCCTGGTACCTTGTCAAGATTATACTTTTAGAAGTTAATGAGGTTTTCCATGGTGAAAGAATCTCTGTCCAGTGTGAGGGAGGAAAGCATGTCGTGATGCTGGTTGAGATGAATTCTGGAATGGAGCCTAAAACATAATAAATAAATTAAGTTAATCTATCTGTCATGAATAAAATAAAAGAAAGCTTTATCCCCACCAAATCTACCATTTTTTAATTAACCAATAACATCTTTAATATTGAAAAAAGAAGAGGAGGTGTAGATTAAAGGTTCAAATGAAAATGATAAAATTGTTTAAAAAAGTATTTTTTAAATTAAAAACATAGAAATGTTTAAAGTAGCAACTAACAATGTACAGGCACTCAGATCTTTGACTAGATATTGTATCACTTTCAGTTATCACTATACTGTTTTTACACAACATCTGTTTTTACAAATGTGTCTGTTATTTTGTATTTTCATTCTTTTATATATTTAGTGCACTGTTGCACTCACTCAGCATGCAAAAGAAGAACTGATAAATCACAACAATCAGATAGTTAATTAGGGTTGTGACGGTGAGGACATTTTCCCACCGGTTAATCGACGTGCGACAACAACCGATAATACCAGTATCGCCGTGGGGTGGGGGGTTTCCCACTTTTTCTGGCTTTCCTTTGCTTTTAAATAGCTTGTAAACGCGGCGTGCGCATTAGGGGTGCTTCGATCAGGATTTTTGAGGCCGATCACCGATACTAATCTTTTTAAAGCCTTCTTTTGATCATGTAGAATTATTTATAGTGATGATCCAATGAAGATTTTTAGAAATTTATCCAGGGCCTGAATTTCATTTTTGAAAATGAATTCCCCTCTTAGGTGACTCTTGTGAGAGGGGATTTTTTAATTTGAGGGGTGGAGGGGGGCATTTTTTAGACATTTTTCAAAAATATATATATTTATCTCACCAAATGTTTGATCATGCACTGCATTTTTGTTTTGACAATCATGCAATTCTTGCATAATAGTTTACACACAGCACAAGTCTTTTTGAAGATTTTGTGAGCTGTATGTGAGGCGGCCTGTGACGAGAGGGGCGGGGCCGAGAGCTGTGGGAACGGAGCGAGGCCGGTGGAGTAAATGCTAATTCGCGAAACCTGCGCCACTCACCGGTCTCGAGCCCCACGGAGGAGCTCCGGAAGGATAAAAGGAGGAGTGACGACAGTGTTGGACGAGAGAGGACCAGGCCTGGACTTTATTTTGTGTTTTGGTTCTGTTTGTGCACGACAGTCATCCGCGAGGGGCTGTCGCGCTATTTTGTGTTTATTTTATTATTAAAGTTTTGTTTAAATGTTCACCGGTTCCCGCCTCCTCCTTCCCGATCTACAAACGGTGTTACATTGGTGCCGAAACCCGGGAGGAAGGAGGGACACGCTGCCAGAGATCCCTCGCCGCTGTGGGGAGTCCGTGGTGCCATCGAGCATGGCGGAGCAGTCTGCCGCCATGGAGGCTCGAGGCGGTGGGCTGGAGTGAGTTGCCGGGGGGGTGGACGAACTCGCTGCCGGCCGCCTATGCTGTGGAGGGACGACTGAAGCAGCACTGCACAGACCGTTCTGTGTGTGACATCAAAGTACCGCGAGAGCGATTAGACAGCATTTTTTACATTTTTGTTTTGATGTCAAATAAGCCTTGCTGTTGTAAAGTTATACAGCTACAGTTGTGTTGCTGGGTTTTAAAGCAGGTATGATTTTTTATTTTCTTCCTTATCACTCTGTATTTACAGGATTTCACTGTCCACTCTGTTCAAGTGTGGTTGAATGGTTACACATAGATGTGTGCACTGTGCACACTGTCAGAGCTGTGTGAGATCACTACCATACTGCTTTTGTGGGGGTGGGTATAGGGTGTTAATTTTTTTTTTTTTAACATTCTAAAAGCTCTTTATTCCAAAGAATACTACAAGCTAGTCAGTGTATTCAGTAGGTGTAATGTATTCTAAGTTGCTTCAGAAGTATTTCACTCAAGTAATGGAGTTGAGTACTTTGTCCGCCTCTGTATATAGCTCAAACAAGTGGCAAAACATTTAAACTACTTTGGTTAAATCTACTTCTACATTATCACAAACATTCTAAATTAAAACTTACCATAGACAGCAACAGTCAGCACTACTGCCTTTTCTTTAGCATTGAAATCTTTATTACAATTAATCCTGTGGTTCATAAAGAACTTTGTTTTCCTACCTCCACGAGTGCCATATATTATTGCCTTGTTTATCTAAAAGTGCTCTTTTCCTTTAAACCTAGCCAAAAACCCATAGCCTATGTGTTGACTGTGAAACACAGGATACTCTAATTATATGCATTTATGGTGTAATTACTACATTTTCGTGTCAATCCATGTTCATATTTACTGCAAACAATGCGCTGTTACTTTAATTCAGGGTTCATAAAGAACTTTGTTTTCCTACCTCCACGAGTGCCATATATTATTGCCTTGTTTATCTAAAAGTGCTCTTTTCCTTTAAACCTAGCCAAAAAGCCATAGCCTATGTGTTGACTGTGACACATCAGACTTTAATTATATGCATTTATGGTGTAATAACTACATTTTCGTGTCAATCCATGTTCATATTTACCGCAAACAAACTGTTACTTTAATTCAGCGCTTGCAGCGCAGCAAAACTTGGTGCGGAAACGATCTCTGCACTGCTGCAGATGCACTGCCGGACCGCAACCGTGTGTAGTGTGAACGCTTTAATCTGTTAAGATGAGAGCGGAAAAAATACGCACCACATACACACTGAAAACGGAGTAATGTGAACCTGGCGTTATGTGTGTGCGCTTTCAGTGTGCATGAGCGCACGGTCTCCAGGAGAGCGACCGAGCGCTGAATGGTTTAAACACTGGCAAGAATTAAAAAGAAATGCAATTTATAAACTTTAGTGACGATGCGACACCGCCTCGATTGTGCAAGTGACAATTCCTGTGTCAACTGTGCAGCTGGCTTATAGTGCAGACGCGATTTGATTTTAAGCCATTTGCGCATTTTGAGAGAGAGAGAGAGAGCGCACGCAGTGATTCATTCACGCTGTTTGTGGAATTATGTCTCACAGAAAGTTTTCAAATTACTTTATAAGTTATTTAATGAAGAAATATGAACTGTACCTCACCTAAAAGCATTATAATTGTTTTACCCGCGCCGGACAGAGACCGACGGTGCCGCTGCATGTCGTGCCAAACCTCTGACTGCAGGCGCGTCATCAGCTTGAGATCCGTTTTTTGAGATCGTCTTTTATAGAGACCGCCGATCAAACATCCCAAAGCAATTATCGGCCAATAGTGATCGGTAGCCGATCAATCGGAGCACCCCTAGTGCGCATTGTACTTTCACTTTCAAATTAGTGGCAATTCGGCGTAAAGCAATTGTTCGTTTTTAGTTCGTCTTTTTTTTTTTGTCAAAAAGTTTGTCTTCTTTTCCTCGCTTAAATAGCTTAAAAGCGCTGTGCGCATTTTACTTTCACTTTCGAATTAGCGGAATTTCAGCGTCAACAACAAAATACAGCGTCAAACTTACTTAGCCTATATATAAATCATAGAACTTTTATTAACAAAACGAATAAAAATACACAATGCTATAGGCTATGCCTAATATAAAATAACAAATAACACAAAGTTTAAATAGGTATACAAAACTGAAAAAGCAGACACTGTGGAGCCAATTAAATAAGAAATGAATGTTTAAAAAAACGTACAAAATCACCTTAGATAAACGGCAAAAGTCAACAGGCTTTTCAAAATCCAAAATATTGCCAAACAGGCGCTTTTGCATTTCGTTTCTAAACTAAATCATCCGCTATCATCATCTTATCAGTCAGCTCGACTCACTCTCCTCACGTGATAAATGAAACCTGATCTGTGATGAGACTGTCGTTTGGCATGCTGCATTGTGCAGCCGCATTCAGTTTTTAATTTTACTGTCTGCTAACTGAACTAAATTATTTTTATTACTATAAAAAAAAAATCAAAACGACGGTGGCGGGCGGTGGGCAAGTGACGTAACTGGTGTTGCGGCTTCACACGGGTATGACCGCTAACACCGTCTATCGCAGAAAGCCTAACAGTTATTTAAAATGAAAATTCTTAAACACCCAGGATCAAGATAAAGAGCCCAAGTTAAAGAACTTTTTTTACCCAGGTGAAAAAGTGTACTTGAATACAATAAAAAATATTTAAATACAAACAAATACATTTGTAGTACATTCTTATTTTTTGTGCTAAATTAAAATTGTAAAAATTATACACTATAAACGCACCAAAAGTATATTTCTACTTCAGTAGTACTTCAGTGCAATTGCAATAGTATACTAAATACCACTGATATTTAAATGGATTTTTAGTGCATTAAAATAAAGTATGCTGCCACAAAAATATAGAGGACTTTTATTAGTATTTTTTTTTTAAAGTGTGCTTTGAATGATTTAAAAAAATATTTAAATGTTAGTACACTTTTATATAGCTATCGTAAGTTTAAATGAAATAGATTTTATTTAAAATATATTAGTGATGTAATAGTTATAAGTACATTTTCCCAACTCTGCTACTAAAGTACACTTATAATATATAAATACATTAAATAGCACTAACACTTAGGTTTACATTTAGTTAGATAAAGTACCAGAAGTGTTTTATAATTGCATTGCTGAAAAGTCCTACAATCGCTTTACATAAAATTTTTGTGGATTTTTATATATACTATAACTAAGCTTTATTTGGATTTTCATGAAAAACAGTAGAAATGTATTACTAAAGTAAAACCCTATAGGTTACTCTGCTTAGGCTACTATAAATGAACTAATAGCACATGATTGGATTATTCATTCATATGTGTTTAGATGTGTACTAAATTCCACAATTTAACAGTAAGCAGGGCTCCAGACAAAGAAATCGAGTAATGAGCCATCGGCTCCTTTAACGATATCACCTACAGCTCAACCTGGCAAAGACTGAGCTTCTTGTAGAACAGCCACAGACTCAGCACCCGCCTACTTCCACTCACTACTACGAATCTACATCCCCTCCAGAAGTCTGAGATCCACTAGTGAGCGACGCCTCGTGGTACCATCACAGAGAGGCTCAAAATCACTTTCCAGAACATTCTCGTTCACCATTCCTGGCTGGTGGAACAATCTTCCCACCCCTATCCGGAATGCTGAATCCCTGACAACTTTCAAGCGACAGCTGAAAACTCATCTCTTTCGAAGCTACTTGACTTCATCATCATCTTTATAAAAAAAGAAAAAATAAATTACAAATAAAAATCTCTCTTTATTTATTCCTTCTCTTTCTAGCTTGTACTTATTTGAACAATGTCTAAGAACTTGGTATTACAACCACTTCCTGTGTCTGTTTGCCTCTTTAAGAAGAATCGCTTTATGTATCCCCAAATTGTAAGTCGCTTTGGATAAAAGCGTCTGCAAAATGACTAAATGTAAATGTAAATGTAAGAAAAAAACTTAGATGCCAAATTATTTTTTAGGTGCCACAGAATAAACACATTTTATTTATTAATTTTTTTTTACATTTTGACATTTCAATCATACTGTCATGTGTTTATGTCTAATCTTTTCTTGACTTTATCAGCATTTGAATCCATCTTGTAGATGACCTGGGAACTAAACGTCTTTTCCAACTTGAAATGTACAGTCACAAAGAATTGTTTACTACACCGAATCTGCACCAATATCATGGACCATAAGCATCACTTGGCCATTGAGTGTACACTTTTAAGTAATTGGAATTTAATAAATTTAAGTTAGTCCAACTTAAAATAAAAAAGTGAACACATTTTCAAACTGTTATTTGTCAGTGTAACTCAGAATTGTCAAGTTCACTTAATGTATTTCTTTAATTATGCCTTAGTTTATTTACTCAATTTTAAGGCAACGGGTTTCCTCAATTTTTTAAAGAAAAGTCAACTGATCACTTTTTACAGTGTTAGTTTGGGCTCCTCCTCAATGCATCCTATAGAAATGTTGTCATATCTCTCACACATCCAATCTGTTTTTCTTTATTAGTATCATGCAATTTTATAGGACATGTTGAATTTTATCTTTAGCTTGCATTCTTGCATTTTTTATCATGTAGAAAACAGGTTAAGTAAAAATATTAGTATGCAATAGTGAATAAATATAGAAAAATGCTCCTCTTTATAGTTATTTTTCTAGATGACTGCTTATGGATGCCCAATGGTAATTCTGAGGTAAATGTATTGTTACGTGGCATTGTTTACAAGCTTTTCACATTTTCTGCAGTTTGACACAGAATGAGCGAATACATGAGACATTTCAATAAGTTGTACTGTAGGCTCTCTTATAAAATAGCCTAACTTTTGATGTTAATTCACGTTCATTTCGTACTATAGTCGAGAAAGATATAGGTTCACTTGCGCTTGAACTGAGGCGCTAAAGCGATTGCGCCTGCCACATGAAAGAGCGCCAAAACCGTATTTATTGTATGAATTTCGTTATGAATTTGGCAGAATGTTAAAGTTGATACTTTGTTTATTAAAAAGTAACAACGCACAAAGCTTATTGCGATTACTTGATGGCAAGTGCGCTGCAATCAGGCTAATATGAAGTTCACGCATTAACAGAACACAGCATATAGACTAAGATCTTGATAACAAGAAGCCATATTAGTAATGATTATAAACGAGAATTGTTAACGATATTGCCAATATCCACACAGCTGACAGCTTTACCTGTTGAAGTTTTTTGAAGTTGTGCACGAAATAGACACTGCTTTTCTGCACTTTCACTTTGCACGTCTCCGTCATTTTGATCTCTCTGGTGCTGTACAACCGAGCTGCGTTTAGCAGGCATTTCGGCAGAGATGAGGACTGTTTGAAACTCTTTTTTTCCATGCGCATCGTCTCAGTTTAATACGTGAACATAACAAAAGATATGATCGCAAAACAATCAGGAAAAAAAATGTAAGTCATAACATGTAAATACACACTCTAAAAATGCTGGGTTAAATATGGACAAACTCAGCGATTGGGTTGTTTTCAACCGACAGTTGGGTTAAATGTTTAACCCAACCTTCTGGGCAGTAACCCAACCGCTGGGTTTGTCCATATTTTACCCAGTGCTGGTTGTATTTAACCCAGCATTTTTTGGTGGCGACCTCAGCAAAAACTTCACTCACAAATTAATATTTTTGGACGCAAATGCGACCGTTTTAGTCGCAAGTCTGGAGCCCTGGTAAGTATACTTTTAGCATAAAGTACTATAAAACTATAAAGTGCTATATCTTTAATGCGGAAAAAAGTGCTACTAATGACAGTAATAGTACCTGATTGTACTTTTTAAAGACACCATAAACATGTAGTTAAATATATCATATAAAGGGAATGTTAACATTATTACAATACATTTGAAATGAATTATTTAATCTATAAAAATATGTGGGCAATACACAGTGTTGGGAGTAATGCGTTACAAAAGTAATGCATTACAGTAACTGAATACATTATAAATACATTGTGTATATATTCATTATATATTAATCTTATATTTAAAATAATTAAGTGTATTTTGCTATGTATGATGAATATACAGGTGCATCTCAATAAATTAGAATGTCGTGGAAAAGTTCATTTATTTCAGTAATTCAACTCAAATTGTTTAAGTGTATGAAAGATGGTTTCAATTGAAGTACAAGTGGTAACAAGACTTTTTTTTTTTTTTTCTGAGAAAGTATGTTAAAAGCACATTTTAGTTCATATTCATGGTGTCCAAAAATAGCATAGTTGAGTACAGTTGGATGTTCTTAAGATGATCTTAAGTACTAAAGAATATTTTTAGTATATTAAGAACAAAACTAGTGCATGAAAATAGAGTACTTTCCTAAGTACATTATGGAAGTGTACTGAAATAAAGTGTATTTTACTGCACTTTTTTTTCACCTGGGTATCCAATGATGGAAATTTAGAAAGGTTCAATGTAGGTTAGTGAGCTCACATTGGCAGCAGGGATCTGGACAGCCATGGCTGGAGTGGGCATCAGACCGGTTGCACTCACATGTAATGCCTGTGGATGGATGGGTCTAAGAGCAGCCTATTAATTACAATACACACAAATAAGTACTACCCAGCCACAACCATCTGCAGTACACACATAAAACAATACATTTTCTCATGGAAGTTAGACCTTGCTTCCCAATATTTACCAAATGAGTCTCAGTGAGTACTTACTGAGTCAGTAAAGCCAGACTGCTGATTGGCATGTTCAAGCTGTTTCTGGAGGGGGATACTAGCACTAGGGATGAATCCTGTGAAGTTCAATTGAGGAAAGAAGGATCGATATTGATGGATCGATATTGTTGAGGTAAAACAGCACAATACTAATGTATGACATATTTCTGGCCAGAAAAGATGCAAAGTGAAGCTGAAATGTTTTAGAAAAAGCCGCATTAATATCAATGTGATCAATGTTATAAAAGAATGTAAGGGGGCTTCCTTACCTGGCTGGGTGGTGAAATGGCTGTGGACAGCATAACCTTGAGGCAGGAATGGCATGCTCTGGAATGGTGATGCCCCTACACAGAAAGACAGAATATGAAGTTGAGAATAAAGACGTTGAGAATAATATTTTATTGTGACCCAGGAGGGCCAACTCACCAATTCTCTATAAGCGTACAACTTCTCCATAAACTAAATAAGCTATAAGCAAAGATTAAAGTGTGCATGAAATCAGAATGTACAATAATTACTTTGTTGGCGCACATTGCTAGTCTTAAGGTGAACAATTAGGCCCAATCCCATTTCTACCCCTTAGTCCTTCCCTTTTCCCCTACCCGTTTTGTGAGTCTATGTGAAGGGGGAAGGGGTAGGGGTGTCTCGACTCTCTTTTGGTTGGAGGGAAGGGCCAGAAAGCCCTTCAAATAAAGATTTTTCGGGACCACACTTCAAACGAAGGGGTATGAATTATCTCGGCATAAACCAGCTACAGCAGCAACATGGCTGCAACATAACCGTTCTGTGTGATGTGCTTTGATGTTATTGCTGTGTAACCGTTACACAGCAATCACATCAAAGCAATTAAACGTAAACACAGTTTTCGTGTCTTTCTTAGTTTGTCTGCATATATTCTGGCCCTGATAATCATATACTTACCGCTTGCTCCATTTCTGTGAATCAGTTTTTGTGAATGAATGACTTGCTGTACCTGTTGCTGTGGTCTTTCTCAAACACTCACTTGCATCACCTGCTGACGATCGACTAACAGCAGATGGAAATTATGCATTGGTACTTTACTGTTATTCCTGCAGTTCCCAAATGTGTAATGCTGAATATTTTCGTCAACTTTGAACCACTGAATTTGTGTTAGCGAATTTGTAAAGCGAAATAAAATGGAAAAAACGTTGCCTCTTAGATATAATAGGATGTATTTCTAAACAGACTGAATATTTTATATATTTCTAAGTGAAGTCTGGAAGGTAAATACGGATCATTGAATTTTTAATAACGAAAATGTGTGTAAAATATTTTAAATTGAAACATTCACAGCTTAGGCAAGGCAAGGCAAGTTTATTTAGCACATTTCGTACACAATGGTAATTCAAAGTACTTTACATAAAAGAAAGTAAAATAATCATTAAACAAATTATAATCACAAAAATAAAACAAGGAATTAAAAAAATTTGAAGATGATTTAAAAATTGATTTAAAATGAATTTAAGACAGTTAAAAATAGAAAATGATTATACATCCATAA
>NW_015555812.1:267870-274263 GCF_001515605.1 Sinocyclocheilus anshuiensis
AATGAGTTCTGACTGAAAAACACATCGGCGATGACCTACAGCCAATGAGAGACCAAGATACAGGGCAGCGGGAAGTTCGGGGAGGAGTTATATGAAACGTAGTTTGCGGACCAGTGTTGCCAAATCCGCGATTGCCGCCGGTTGTTTTTTATGTCAGCAGGTTGAAGCGACCCTAATAACGTGATATTTAGGCCCTGGAATGTGAATTGTAGCAGGAGAACCCTGCCAAAAAAAATTGTATTTTACCCCCCGAACGCGATTTTTACTGGGGGACCCCCTCAAAAGCAATTGGGCTATTTTCAGGCTAGTTTTGAGTAGTAATTGGGCGGGTTTTGTAGTGAAAACCTGGCAACCCTTCACCAGACAGAGCTGTCTGCGATTCTTCCTATTGTAAAGTCATGCAGTGTGTAACCTCCTGTCGTCGTTCCATCGTGCAGTGTGAACACAGCAACAACTGAATGCTGCCCCAGATAGTCACGCAGTGTGAAAACAACGGCGATCCGACGAGTTTGAAAATCGTGCAGTGTAAACTCGGCATAAGGTCTGTCTCCAGAATCACACCAAGATTCTTGACTTGATTTTTAGTTGTTTGAGTCAAGGTATGCATTTCCTTATGATTTATTTGCAACTTCATCTTTGTTTCTAAATGCAATGACTTCAGTTTTCTCTTTGTTTAACTGAAGACAGTTCTGGCACATCCAACTGTTAATTTCAAGGTTCAACTGTTAAGGTTCATGCACATGCTGAATCAGGTCAAAAGTGTTTAAAACGGTTATAATTTCTTTTGAAGTTTTGATTTCTGGATTAACTATGTGAATATTAAAATCCCCTGCAATAGCAAATATAGCTTATATAAGTACAGCAATAGCTTAAACATACAAACATGTTGAATTTCAGCCCCTAATAATGCAAGCCCTGAAAATGCAATGCAAGCACTGTTAATGCAATGCTTTTTTTCCAATTAATGCAATTAAACTTTTTTGTTTCAAATACATTTGTCATTATTTTAATTCCATACAGGCCTTGTATCGCTGCTGGCAGATATACTGTTATATTATGTTCTGTAAACTTGATGAACTGATTAAACTGGTTGTGTTGAAATGATGCAAAGCAAATAAACCTCCTTTACAGAAAAACGTCTCAGGTTACTTATGTAACCATGGTTCCCTGAGTAGGGAACGAGACACTGCGTCCTCAGCAGGTCATATGGGTTTTTGAAAAATATCTCTTTTGCAGTTTGTAACGTAGCTATGTTTAAATGTAAACAGGCTGCAAAGTTGTTAATCAAAAAAGTGCATGATAAATAAAGATATTATCTCTCAAAAGAGAGAGTCGATTCTGAAACGCCTTAACGAGTCATCATATTTTCGAATCTTTTGCCTGTTACCGATCTACGTCACTGGGTAACACATTTGCATAATCCACGCCTGCCCGCGAAATACAAACACTCTGACCTGAGGACTGGTTCTCTAATCTCGCCTTTTATCTTCATCGGCTTCTAATCTTTATTTGGACCAACAAGCGCCTCCAAACCACAACCTGTAATTACGACTGATACAGTGGGCCTCATTTATCAATCTAACATAGAAACGAGCGCAGATCCGTGCACACAAATCAACTTACGACAGAGTTCACGTGTGATTCATGAAATATTCGTATGCCGCCAATCTCATCGTACGAATGATCGCAACGTTGAAAAATGTGGCGGTAGAAAACAATCGTCATTTGAATATCACGCCCCTAAAAGCACCCCCGTTTAGAAGCCTCGCCTCTAGAGTTTACGACACGGAGAAACGAAACCCGGTCAAAAAGAGGAAGTAATCTCATGAAAGAGAAATTGATCTTACTCCAAAAACACCCGTCCTGTTGTAGGGGACTCCAACACAATATTAGGACACTTTAAAATACCATATGACCTGCTCTTTAAGCAATCAAATGTTTGAGGTAAAATAACCCTTGTATCATCTGAAGACTGTGGTTTACTAATGTAAAAAACATCTCAATGATAAAGTTTTGTTGTTACCTCTTATCTGGGTGGTGCCTGCAAAACTGATGGGCACAGAAGCAGCAGGTCCATAAGAGGTGTGATGCTGGGCCTGAGTGACAGCAAATGGCTCATGGACTGCAGTGCTACTTGAGAACTGCCCATACTCAGAGGAACCAGGGGGAAAACCTGGCTGGCTGGGGAAGTGATGGCCCTACACAAGACAACACTTTATGGATAAGTGCCAGATATGATCTATGAAGTAGTTATTACAGCAAAAAATAAATAATTGTAGCTGGAACACCTCACTGAATATGACAACACAGATCTTACAGAAAATATTTTGGTAACAGAAATTGAAGCTTCTCTGCATAAAACGTAACTCAGTTCCATTTTTTGGCATTACTGCTGTTAAAAACAACACACAGTGTAACATGTTACATGTGTTCGAGATTTATTTACTTACAGGCATCAGAGGTGTCTGAAACAGCTGTTTACTGCGCTCCCCTAATAGAGCACCAGCTCTATTGTGACTCACTGGACTGCCTTAAACACACAAAAACCGCATTCTAAACATTGCATAACAGCATGGTCTAATTAAAAGAACAAAACTGTTTTGTTGTACTTATATCTACTATTATTTCCTTAAAAGTGATTCAAGGTCATTGTGGTTTTGCAAACTTCTAAAATGTCACCTTGTATGCTGAGTAGATGCTGTCCTGAGTGCAGAGTTAAGCTGGGCTGGTAACTGGCTGAGGGCAGTGTTGTAATATCACTAAAAATAAAAGAATATTCAAATAAACTTGATAAATACAAAGAACAATGTACGAAAAATATATTATTGTAGCACAATAATTAAGCACACTGTCCAATATCAAGTGCATAATTGAGATCACAACTGTCAGGATTCTGGACTGTCTATGTCGTCTTTTGCCCCCGTTTCTGTTCCGGTTTTTCCTTGTTTGGTCATGTTCCTGTCCTTGTTTAGGTTGATTATTATCCCATGCACCTGAGTTTCACATTTACCCCTTGTATTTTAGTTCCTGTCTGTGTGTTTCTCCCGTCGGGTCTACTCCGTCTGTACATGCGTCTACCCTCGTTCCTGTGTTGGATTACCCCTGTGTTTTGCTGATTAAAAGACCGTTTATTATACTCCACGTCTCTATTGTTCCTTCCGACAGTGTAAGTGTGATAACAACAAAGAACATGACAGCTTACATTTTTCAGGTTTTTTCCCTTAATTTTACTTACCGTTGCTCCTTTCTTCGACGCTTTTCCTCCTCATGAAGCACTTTTTTAAGCTGTAAGAAGAGATGATGTTTCTCCTCTTGCAAAATCTGCAATTTTTCCCCCATTTTTTTAACCTAGTAAACAATTAAAAGCTTAATAAAAGCATAATACAATGAGCAAATGCATGGAGACATGTCAAACTTTAGAGGTTCTGGAGTTTTTTTTTTCTTCCATTTAAAGCGGTCGTGAAATGGAGAATTAAAATGTTCTTGATATTTACATATATAAAAGGTTACTCTAAAATAAAAATCATACTGCAAGTTTGTTTCAGAACTTAAAACTCGGCAGTTTAAAAAATGAATTATTCTTTTCTATCATTTTGAAATTCCCGGATTTGAGATCCAGATAATTGTGATGCCATGATTCTTTCCGACACACCCCTTAACATGTGACATCGTCGAATGTAATTGAGGAGGTGTGTTCTGAACAACTCATGTCTGTACATCAATCTCAAGAGTGATACTGCTGTTGGATAAAGATGATACCAAAAGATGAGACCAAAAGACAAGTCCAACATTAAACTCAGACATTGTTCTGTCAGTGGATAAACTCCAAAAACTTTGCATAGCCTTCCTAAAGATCCTAGCATTAGAAATATGTGGCTGAGGTTTATTTTTAATGACATGCCTGAGTATCTGAAAGATAAAGTTCTCATTTGTTTTTCACATTTCACAACAAAATGTTTTGTGAATTATTCTAAATGCAGTTTTTTCTGAATATCTTCTATTGAAATATAATAGTGTTGCCACTAAGCATGAAACATACAACCAAATAAATGTTAAACTGTTGGCGAATTAATGGAAACAGTGTAATTAAAAAAAAAAATCCTAATTAGACTGCAGCATTTTTGTAATACAAGTAATAACAGTACTTTAAAAACTATATACCGAAAATGAAGTAAGCAAAAACAAGTACCACGCTGAATCAGACTGTTGCAATCGTGGTTACATTTAGGGATGGGCATTTTTGGCAATTTCTCATTTCGATTATCAATAGGTTCAAAAACGAGTACTCGGGGCGGCACGTGTACAGGGGGGTGGGGGATGGGATGGAGATAAAGAAAATCTGAAGACTGTTATGAAAATGAATGTTAAAAATAAAAATATGACATGAAAACCTGTCTATGAAAACACAAACACATGATTAGAACAGTGCTATATTATTGATTATGATGCAGCGATGTTATTAAAAAAGAAGCATTTAAAAAGGACTAGCTGCATGAGGTGAAGCTGAAGAGTGACTTTATGCCTGAACTGAAGCCCGTACTATGACACATCCTATGATATTAATCAGATAACTTAGATACATGACATAGACGTAACATTACAACTTGTATCGGCACAAATGTATGCAAATGCCAGTGAACTTTAAGTTACGAGAGAGAGAGAGAGAGAGAGAGAGAGAGAGAGAGAGAGCTCCTGCTGTGATGCGCTTTTATAACAGCATGCTGAAATGAAACACGGGCAAGGAAAGCAGACAGAATTTACTATAGATTTCACGTTCTATAAAGTTCTTATTATAATGCTATGTTTATGGAAGATTTGTGCTAGATTTTCATCTACATTATCAAGTGATTCCTGAAATCGCTTTCAGAGCCATACGAATTACGAAAACAATTTTAACTGAAGTATGCCAACTGTTGAACAAATATGACGAAAAAAAGCACTGCTGCATTATTATAGCATCAGTATTTTTAAAAAAAGAAATCTAAAAGCAATATGACCGTCTCAAATAACTCAATATCGGACATTGCATTTGAGCATGATGAAACTAAACACTGGCAATATGCAGCGCATTCAGCATGTTAATAAATGTTAATATCCCAACACATCCTATATTAGATTCATCAGATATGCATGTAGCTAACACAGACATCACTACATGACTTTGAAGCCATGCTTCTCTCTCTTCTCATCTATACTTTGGACCGCATACTGTGGCAAGAGAAACAGATCAGAGCTCAGGGTGCTGCCCAAAGTGCTGCTATAACCAATCAGGAAAAAAAAATTTTAAACCCACACGATCATTGTTTTCATGATCGATCGTCGCTGTCACGGCCGAGTACTCGATCACTGTTGCACATCCCTAGTTACTTACGTTGTTTCAATTTTGTCTGCCTCAGCCTCAAACATATGACTCTATCACAGTGTTTGCCATCTCGAGTATCAAAACACACAACATGACAGGGAGGGCGTGAATACAGTGTGTTGAAGTTAGCCAATCACAGCAGTGGGCATTTACTTCTGTTTCTGTAAGAGGTCGTGGCCCTTATTTTTAACAGTGAAAAAATGATTACATTTATTTGTTTTTATATATATTAGATTTTTTGGTACTAAGAATTTTGCAAACATTATAAACTAACCTTGAGAAACATAATCTGAAACTGCATTTCATAACCCCATTAAAGGAACTAAAATGAACTTCTTTAGTATAATGGGTCCATTGCATAATCCTGAGGAGCTAATGTAGTTGTACACACCTGTTCTTTAGTTTCTTCCAAAGACATTTGCTCCTCCATTTCTTTAGTTCGTTTCCTTTCCTCCTCTTCTTTCAATTTTTGTTCCATCATCTTATCCACTTCTTCCTCTTCTACAGTATGACAGAGTGAACACACACACATATGTATATATATATGTATATGTATATTAGGGCTGGACAATAATTCAATATCAATATGTATCGCGATATAATTATTTTCAATAACGGTGATATGATTTTTAAACACATTTCCGATATTTCGATATACATTACCAGTGTTTCCCATGCATTGATTTATTTGTGGCGTTTGACTTCGTTGAATAAACATTAGCACTGCACGTTTCAAATCATAACGTGGCGCGGGTGTTTTATATGAATGTATCTCTGAAGGGAACCGACTGTCTTCAGAAAAGTTTCGATGATTATACACAGTAAGAACAGTAAGATTTTTAATGTTTTTTGTTTTTTTTTAAGAATTCGCTTCTGCTCACCAAGTCTGCATTTATTTGATCCAAAGTACAGCAAAAACAGTAAAATTGAGAAATATTTTCTATTTGAATATATTTTAAAATGTAATTTATTGCCGTGATCAAAGCTGTATTTTCAGCATCATTACTGCAGTCTTCAGTGTCACATGATCC
>NW_015555812.1:274376-274605 GCF_001515605.1 Sinocyclocheilus anshuiensis
GCAGCAAATCAGAATATTAGAATGATTTCTGAAGGATCATGTGACTGGAGTAATGATGCTAAAAATATAGCTTTGAAATCACAGGAATAAATTGCATTTTAAAATATTTCCAAATAGAAAAGAGCCATTTTAAATAGTAAAATTATTTCAGAATATTACTGTTTTTGCTGTATTTTGGATCAAATAAATGCAGGCTTGGTGAGCAGAAGAGAATTCTTTAAAAACAATA
>NW_015555812.1:274626-278767 GCF_001515605.1 Sinocyclocheilus anshuiensis
ATATCGTGATATAAATTTTGGCCATATCGTCCAGCCCTAATGTGTATATATATATATATATATATTACAAACCATCTTTATAAACATTTCAAACATCATTATTATTCAAATTAATTTGTTGCGATGTATACAAATTAGGACCAATCTTCTATGTGCTATTCTCACATAGATAACTTACTAATTTGCTGTAGAGTGAAAACACATGTGTACCTTGTCTTTTCCTCTCTCTCTCTTTCATGATATGCTTATGTAGGGCTCTGGCCATCGCATTGGACAGCTTTGGTCTCTCCAGTAGAGCAGGCATCGTAACAGGCAGTGGAGGAGCCAGCTGAAGACACATCATGGCTTATTATGTCTTCATCGAAGACTTTGACATAAATCCAACTTGTCTCTCTTCATAATAATAAACTTACTTTCGTATTTATGCAGGTTCTCCGCAATGATTTTCTTTGTATTCTTCAGAAATCTCTCAGAACTTAAGGATAAATAAAGTAAATAATATTTATGAGCGCCGTGATTTGTGCTCGTCTTACTCTTTTTCCTTCTTCTTCTTATAGATTTACGGTGGTTGGCATCCAGCGAATTGGTGCATTACCGCCACCTTCTGCTCCGGAGCGTGGATCAGAAAATAGCCCTGCGTTCCATTCGGAAGGGCTCATCCCTATGCACTAATTCCATCAGTTGTACTCTTCGAAATCCTTCATTCCGAAGGGCCCTTTGAAGTGGCCAGTTTTGAGCAGAGGTGGACGAAGTACACAAATCAAGTACTTGAGTAAAAGTACAGATCCGTATAATAAAATATTACTCCAGTAAAAGTAAAAGTACTGTTTTCAATTTTACTCGAGTGAAAGTACAAAAGTACTTGATTTTTTATGTACTTAAGTAAAAAGTACAGATAGATTAATGTTTATTTTGCAGTTTTATATAGGCTACTTTTATCATTTAATTTTATATTAGCATATATTTTTTATAATCCTACTGCTAAAAATACCTGGGATTTTCCCAAAATAACCAATAAGGAAATAATTAATATAATAAGGAAAATATTTATATTTTCATAATGATTTTTTTCATCTCAAACCTTGTCTATGGTGTAAAAACACCCCTGGCCAAATGCCCCCAGAGGGCATCACTTCCCACTTTGATAATTACTGTAGTTACCATGTTCTGAACATCACATCCTTTCTTTTTCCCTCAGATGTAATCTATCTAGGTGGTTGAATAAAAATATTTGGACTTTATTTTTAAAGAATTACCTCAATTTAGCACCAGCAAGCTCGTTAGCTAGACAGTTGACTTATTTTCAGCATGGTTATGAATAAACATTTATTTATATTTGTGAAAAGAATCAGTTCGTTCATGAATCAGACACCGCTTCTGCGTCTCGGAGCACGTGATATATTATAAGGCGTAACGATAAGTTTTATGAAATGTAGTGAAGTAAAAAGTACGATCTTATGCTTTGGAATGTAGTGAAGTAAAAGTTACTCAAAATAAAACTACTCCAGTAAAGTACAGATACTTGAAAAATGTACTTAAGTACAGTAAGGAAGGTAAACTACTTCGTTACTGTCCACCACTGGTTTTGAGCACTTCGGTTTGGAACGACACTTCAATATGGCGGCCATGATTGTTTTCACTCCGAAGTGCCCTTTGGAGGGCGATATATCCCGTTTGGAACGCACCGTCAGTTTACAGTTCCAAAGGCTTTCGATGCGTGTATTGTTTCCACTGAATCACGCGGTCCATGACAAACGAAGCCTCACTTTCTGTCCGGTCCGTGTAACGCTTCAAAATTCAATTCTCAGACCACGGTGCAAATACAAAAATGAAAAAAAAATTAAACCAAACATGTTTTGATTTTTTTTCAGTTACTTCATAAACTAATAATTGCCATTTTCTCCTTTTTTCAGTTTACTAAATTGTGACTTAAGAAACTATAATTTGAATAAAAAGCTAAACAGTTTTCTATTTTTCCGTTTTTTTTTAATCTTACAATTTGCCTGTGGGCTGTACCATTAGCGCGGGGGTGTGGCCGCGGACTGTTTCACAAACGATTAACGTGGCTTAATGTATCCTACTAAAACAGTGACACTGGAGGATAATAATTATTAATGCGACCGTGTCAACATGCACAATTTTATGGAACGCCAAAGGAGCCAAAAACACGTGAATTTTAACACATCAACAACACGTTAAACACGTGCCTTTTTGTAAATAAACACATTAGTGGACATTCTAGCTTTAACAGTGATCAAACTTAAAGGGTTAGTTCACCCAAAAATGAAAATAAGCCTGTGTTTTACTCACCTTCAGAGCATCCTGGGTGTATATGACTTTCTTCACCAACATGTGTATTTGTGGTGATATCATGAAGTAATCAAAAGTTACAGCATTTGGAACCAAGGTAGCCCTTATTTTAGCCCTTTACAGTTTTGAAATTGTTGTTTTGAGTTTGAAGTAATGCCTCACTCAAGTTTAGTCAAAGCCCCAAATATTATATTATACTTGTTTTATTCCACTCGATGAGACCTTTCACATGACATATGACGCATGCCTATCTGAGTTGTATGATGTTTCTGACATATTAGAGTATACATAGAACAAAAACATTTTTCATAAATTATGAAAAAAATAACTCAGCACTACCTAGGAGTTAATCAAAGTGGCCACATGCATTGTAAAGTGTAAAGGTCAAGCTTTCAAATGACACCTATTTTGTGTTGATTAAGGCAGATATTTTGAAAAATATGCTTTATGCTTACTTCGCTGGGGGCGCCCGCCGGCGGTACACTCCGGTTTAGAGGAACTAGGCAGCACTGGTTAGGAGTTGATCAAAATGGTTGGTGCATTCGAAAGCTGAATTTCTAAGCTTTAAAATGATACCTAATTATTAAAAAAAAAAAGGTTATATAAAAGATAAAATAGACAGAAACATTACAGGTTTTACATTCTGCTTGCCAAGTGTTCAACAGAGCTCTCCAACTGATTTCTTCAATTCATGGGTTTAGGTATTATTTACACACGAAAGATGCAATGGATTGTTTTGATTTTGGACTCATTTCAATCGTGAGAATCTGCTGTAAATAATGATATGCCATTTTCCACAATCGGAGCATGTTTCATGAAATGATAAGTGTAAAAAAACCATGAGAATATTGCAGCATGTGCGCATTTGGAGTTTTATGTGTTATAATTCGATGACGAATATCTTTAGATCTAAATGACAAATTTCCATGATCTATGCATGCTTCATGAAGTTATGAATGAAAACGTAACCTATGTTTTTCTCAATTTAATTGTTTCATGTGTGTGATAATATCTTAAGTAATATATTTGGATCCAATGAACGAATTACGGTGAGTTTGGGCTCCTTTTAATCGGGAGAATTTTCTGAAAATAATGACGTCCAATTTTCCATGATCAAATGCATGTGTCATAAAGTTAACCCTTTAAACCCGAGGTGTCCCACCCTCACGAAAAAAAAAATTAAAATCACATTACTAAGCATTCCCTGAAAGGAATAACACAAAATAGGTACAGCTTAAAGCAAAATTTTAAAGCTTAGAATCTCAACTTTTTAATGAATGTAATTATTTCGATCAACTCTTAACGAGCGCTAAGCAGTCCCTCTAAACTGAAGTGTACCAAGGGCGGTATTTATTTTTTCAAACATATTTTTCCTTGATCAACAAAAAATGGATATCATTTGAAAGCTCCTAAGTAACTCCAAAGTAGTGCCGAGTTTTTTGCTGATAAATTACAAAAAAAATCATAATTTACAAAATATGTTTTTTTTGTGCCATGTACTCTAATATGTCAAAAATATCATACAGCTCGGATAGTCATGTGTCATATGTCATTTGAAAGGTCTCATCAAGTAGACTAAAACAAGCATAATTGTTTAGGGCTTTGAATAATCTGGAGCGAGTTTTTGTACAAGTCACCCCCAGACCCATATGAAAATAATATATTGATGTCACCGTTTTACTTGTAACTTCATAAAACATGATCAGATCAGATTATCCTGATTAAAATGAGACCCAAATCACTATAATCTGCCATTTATATCTAAAGATTTTCCTCAAGAATTTATAACACACATAAAACTGCACAGGCAGCATGTAGTTTAGCCAAAAAA
>NW_015555812.1:280365-281873 GCF_001515605.1 Sinocyclocheilus anshuiensis
AGTTCACCCAAAAATGAAAATTAGCCTGTGTTTTACTCACCCTCAAAGCATCCTAGGTGTATATGACTTTCTTCCCCAACATGTGTATTTGTGGTGATATCATGAAGTAATCAAAAGTTACAGCATTTGGAACCAAGGTAGCCCTTATTTTAGCCCTTTACAGTTTTGAAATTGTTGTTTTGAGTTTGAAGTAATGCCTCACTCAAGTTTAGTCAAAGCCCCAAATATTATATTATACTTGTTTTATTCCACTCGATGAGACCTTTCACATGACATATGACGCATGCCTATCTGAGTTGTATGATGTTTCTGACATATTAGAGTATACATAGAACAAAAACATTTTTCATAAATTATGAAAACATTTTTTTCCATTTATCCGCAAATAACTCAGCACTACCTAGGAGTTAATCAAAGTGGCCACATGCATTGTAAAGGTCAGACTCCAAGCTTTCAAATGACACCTATTTTGTGTTGATCAATGCAGTGATTTAGAAAAATATGCTTATTATTTTCTTCGCTAGGGGGCGCCCGCCGGCGGTACACTCCGGTTTAGAGGAACTAGGCAGCACTGGTTAGGAGTTGATCAAAATGGTTGGTGCATTCGAAAGCTGAATTTCTAAGCTTTAAAATGTTACCCAATTATTATTATTATTTTTTAAAAGGTTATGTAAAATATAAAATAGACAGAAACATTACAGGTTTTACATTCTGCTTGCCAAGTGTTCATCTGTCATAAAACAAGGCCAGACACAACAGGTAAGTGCAAAACAGGACGGTTTATTGATATGAGCAGCAGAAGAATGGAACAGGTGATGTAAAGGCAGGTGAGTGTCAACACAGTGAATGATTCCAGGGTTCTCATCGGAGCTGTGATGGTGAGTACCTTATGCCGGTTTCGTTGGAGATCGTGGAACAGAATCCAAGGAGTCGTTGGATGATCACGGGAGGATCAGAAGGTAAATCTTTCTAGGATAATTCAGTAGCGAAAGTCCAGAACAGCTCATAGGAGTGAACGGTAGACGGGACAGTGAGTGACTGAGATGTGTGTGTATTTGTAGTGTGGCTTGATTGGTGACAGCAGGGGCGGGTGATCAGAACTCAGGGGACTGTGGTGAAGTGACTTGTGATGAATCCCTGACATCAACAGAGACCTCCAACTGATTTCTTCAATTCATGGGTTTAGGTATTATTTACACACGAAAGACGCAATGGATTGTTTTGATTTTGGACTCATTTCAATCGTGAGAATCTGCTGTAAATAATGCTATGCCATTTCCCACAATCGGAGCATGTTTCATTAAATGATAAGCGTAAAAAACCATGAGAATATTGCAGCATGTGCGCATTTGAAGTTTTATGTGTTATAATTCGATGAAGAATATCTTTAGATCTAAATGACAAATTACCATGATCTATGCATGCTTCATGAAGTTACACTCTAAAAAATGCTGGGTTGTTTCAACCCAACATTGGGTCAAATATGGACTAACCCAACCGTTGGGTTA
>NW_015555812.1:282166-286811 GCF_001515605.1 Sinocyclocheilus anshuiensis
GAACTAGGCAGCACTGGTTAGGAGTTGATCAAAATGGTTGGATGCATTCGAAAGCTGAATTTCTAAGCTTTAAAATGATACCTAATTATTAAAAAAAAAAAGGTAATATAAAAGATAAAATAGACAGAAACATTATAGGTTTTACATTCTGCTTGCCAAGTGTTCAATAGAGCTCTCCAACTGATTTCTTCAATTCATGGGTTTAGGTATTTACACATTATTTACACACGAAAGACGCAATGGAAAAAAACATGAGAATATTGCAGCATGTGCGCATTTGGAGTTTTATGTGTTATAATTCGATGAAGAATATCTTTAGATCTAAATGACAAATTCCCATGATCTATGCATGCTTCATGAAGTTATGAATGAAAACGTAACCTATGTTTTTCCTCAATTTAATTGTTTCATGTGTGTGATAATATCGTAAGTAATATATTTAGATCCAATGAACGAATTACGGTGAGTTTGGGCTCCTTTTAATCGGGAGAATTTTCTGAAAATAATGACGTCCAATTTTCCATGATCTAATGCATGAGTCATAAAGTTACGAATAAAAGCGCAAATTGAAAGTACAGTTATTTGTCCTGCTGCGCCTGAAGTGCGCCCTTGGGTTTTATGTGTTATAGCAATATGAGCAATATCTTTGGATCTCATCGACGGATTATGGTAACTTTCATGTGTTACAGCTCTATGAACGAAATATTTTGATCTGATTGATGGATTATGGTAAATTTGGGCTCTTTTTAATCGGGAGAATTTTCTGAAAATAATGCTGTGCGGTTTTTCAAGATCTATGCATGTTTGGTTAAGTTATGAGCTAAAACGGCACAGGACTGCAACCTCTTGATTGTTTTTGCTAAGCTACATGACCTAATTATTTTCTATGTGTTATAGCTTTATGAGAGCTATAACACATATATCTTTAGATCTAAACGATGGATTATGGTGAGTTTGGGCACTTTGTGATCGGGAGACTTTTCTGCAAATAGTGACCTGTCGTTTTCTATGATATATGCATGTTTCATGAAGTTATGCGCGAAAACGCTACATGACAGCTACCTTCGATTTTTTTTCGGCTAAGCTACATGCTGCCTGTGCAGTTTTGTGTGTTATAAATTCACGAGGAAAATATTTAGATACAAATGACAGATTATAGTGGTTTTGGGCTCTTTTTAATCAGATAATCTGCTCTAAATAATGGTGCATAGTTTTCCACGATCTGATCATGTTTTATGAAGTTACAAGTAAAACGGTGACATCAATATATTATTTTCATATGGGTCTGGGGGTGACTTGTACAAAAACTCACTCCAGATTATTCAAAGCCCTAAACAATTATGCTTGTTTTAGTCTACTTGATGAGACCTTTCAAATGACATATGACACATGACTATCCCAGCTGTATGATATTTTTGACATACACGTACATGGAACAAAAAAAACATATTTTGTAAATTATGATTTTTTTTTTGTCATTTATCAGCAAATAACTCGGCACTACTTTGGAGTTACTTAGGAGCTTTCAAATGATATCCATTTTTTGTTGATCAAGGCAGTTGTTTGAAAAATATGATTAGTAATATTGTTGCGGAGTGGGGGGCGTCCCGCCCATGGTACACTTCAGTTTAGAGGGACTGCTTAGCGCTCGTTAAGAGTTGATCGAAATAATTACATTCATTAAAAAGTTGAGATTCTAAGCTTTAAAATTTTGAGTTAAGCTTGACCTATTTTGTGTTATTCCTTTCAGGGAATGCTTAGTAATGTGATTTTTATTTTTTTCGTGAGGGTGGGACACCTCGGGTTTAAAGGGTTAATGCAGGGGTGCCCAAACTCGGTCCTGGAGGGCTGGTGTCCTGCAGAGTTTAGCTCCAACCCTAATCAAACACACCTGAACCAGCTAATCAAGCTCTTACTAGGCATACAAGAAACTTCCAGGCAGGTGTGTTGAGGCAAGCTGGAGCTAAACTCTGCAGGACACCCTCCAGGACCGAGTTTGGGCACTCCTGGGTTAATGTAATCCAGAACAAGGGGTAATCCACACTAGGAATGGCTGAAGACACACATACATAACATTAAGACCCGACAAAGACAGACTGCACAGACTGGGGTTTAAATACATGGGGTAACGAGGGTAATTGCAAAGACACACCTGAACCAAATCATACAATCAACAAGAAACAGAAACTGGGTCACGGAGAGCACATGGGGACGAAAACATACAGGCAGACAGTCCAGGGGCTTGACAGTACTTACCTCAGACTTGTCAGCAGCTTAATGTCCTTATATCTTATATACAGTTTCATATCCTTTATATCTTTAAGCATACAACGCTTTAACAGTACAATAATATAAGTGCAATAAATTAAACTGCAATACTCAGATCTATATTTTCTACTGTATACAGTAGTTTCATAAGTGGAGCATATGTACAAGTAATCTTAATTTTTAACATTTCACATCTAGCCTAGAATATAGAATAGTGATCCATGGGGGAATTTGTGGCTTCAGCAGACTGGTTGTATTTTTGCAAGCTTCTGACAAGAGGGCAGGCACAGTGTTTAACCAGTTTGTACAAGCCACAGCTAGGTATGGGGTTCCATCTCGATTTAGGTGTGACCACGGAGGAGAAAACAATACTGTTTGTTTGTTTGTTTATGAACATTTATCGTGGATCTATAAGCGGAAGTGCCATCCGTTGTAGAAGTGTCCACAACCAGAGGATCAAGAGACTTTGGGGAGATCTTTGGCAGGGTATGACTGATGTGTACCACCAGTTTTTCTCCTTTCTTGAGAGTGATGGAGTCATTGACTGTACCAATGAGCTACCTTCCACGGATTAACCAGGACTTTGAGGTTTTCAGGAAACAGTGGAACAATCATGGATTGCGCACTGCTGGTTACCACACACCAAATCAGATGTTTGTCAAAGGATGTATTTAGAGGCAAACATCATCACTCACTGCCATGAGATTTGTGGACCCAGCCCTGCTCAAGATGGTGCAATTCCTGCTGTTGATTGGTAGGAAGTTGTAACCGTTCCTGCAAACCAATTCAGTCCAACCGAGGACAAATATTGATTGCAATGTCAGTATCTTAAACCTGCATTGATTGCTTACCTCCATTGTAACTGATTTCCTCAGACAAATGTTAATGCTTAGATGTTAACTTAAGTTTGATCACTGATAAAGCTAGAATGTCCACTAGTGTGTTTATTTACAAAAAGGCATGAGTGGAGAAAAACGAGGCAATTTTATTTTTTATCTGAAATTTAATTATATTATTTCTACAGGCTATACAAAAAAAAGAAGGAAAAGAAAAAAGAAAAAGAAGAAACATTTTTTTTTTAATAAGAATAAGCTGATCTATTGCATGTTAAATTGTGGTTGCCTAGTCCAGTGAATCTCAACCTTTTGGTGTACCGGACCCCAGTCCAATTCAGAACCATCCTCAAGGACCCCCAGAACAAAACTGACTCATCTATGTATCCCTTGTGTCTTTGTGAGGACCAAATGCAGTCTAATGTATAATTCAAGTTAGGTGACTTGTCCAGTATTTGGCCATATCATCAGCTATATTGGATTTTTCTTTCATGGGAACATGTCATGTCAAAATATACAAAATGTATACAAAAATTAATACTTTATATGGACCCCCTGGCCTTATGTCAAGGACCACTAGGGGTCCATGGACCCCTGGTTGAGAAACACTGGCCTAGTCTATGAATGGTACACCCCCTTAATCTCACAGAAGTGGTTTGACCCAAGTCCTCAGCAGCCAATGACACTGACCCGTTCAAATTGATTTTTAACGCGTACTTCACGCATATCTAACACGTATTTCACGTGTATTTCACGTATTTAAGTTCCATTCATTCGTTTATTTGATCGCTTGCATCGTTGTTCGGCATCTCTAATAGTAAGAATCTTCAACTTGGTTCATTCAAGTGGTTCAACAAGGGAGCTGATTGAAACGCACCCAAGTGTGGAATGTTGGGACACTTCATGCACTCAACTGTCGCGGCTTTAATAGAGTGGGGGATCTATGACGTCACTTTGTAGGCGGATCGGCTGTTAGCATCGCACTGGTTCCATCAACAAAAAGAGAATGGGAATGTGTCGTCACAGCGGCAATGCATTCTGGGAATTTAGGTCACGGGAGCTACAGCGGAGACTGGATGCATTTAGGACAAATAGCATTTAAATTATCATTATGCTACTATTTCTGCTTGGAAATGTTACACATATCAAATCACTTTGTGTTATAAATTTTCATTTTGCAACTTATAAAGCGTTCAAATTTGCATGCAATTTACATATTAAGACTACAGTTAGAAATGGCAAATGTAAATTATATAATTTAATTTTCATTTTTCCTTTTGCAACAAACTTTGCACGTATGGGTAATGGAAAATGTAAATTTAAATACAGAAATACATTGCCATTTTGCGGTTCATTCAAGTCAAGGTATTTATAGAGCATCCACAATACACATCGTTTCAAAGCAGCTTCTAGTAAGTTCTGTTACATCTATAATGGCTTAATTCTTTACACTGAGCAGTTTAACTGGGCAATATGACGATATATAACAATTATAAATGCAGTGGTGGACAGTAACGAAGTAGTTTTACTTTGTTACTGTACTT
>NW_015555813.1:0-198 GCF_001515605.1 Sinocyclocheilus anshuiensis
TCTGATACAGGAACAGAATCAACGCTGAACTGACGGCTGCATATGGAACTGGAAAATGCTACCTTCGGAGGACACATTTCAAGGTAGGAAGTCATCGAGACATGTCGAATCCAAAATTAGCTTCAATTCCTGCCTCCTGAGATACCTCATCTGGTCGATATTAAAAGGCAGAATAGAGGTATCCTTTGCTGCCTTGAT
>NW_015555813.1:375-1619 GCF_001515605.1 Sinocyclocheilus anshuiensis
TCTGATATCAGTTTCATGAGTTACCTTCATGAACAAATGCTGCCTGCGAAGTCATTAGCTGATTTTCTGAGGTTTCGGATGCAGACGAATTCAACCGAACAATGACCGTTTACAAATTTCTCTTGGAGCTGCGCCACAGCAGAAATTATTCCGTTTGCACCATGGTTGTTATTTCCTGCTGCTTAAATCTGTGCTGTAGTGCTATAAAAAATTAGTCTCGCGTAGCCAGACATTCAGACTGACGGCTGAAGGTCTGTAATTCATGGCAGCTTTCTTTGTCAAACAACCAATCACAGTTCGTTTCATTCAGCAGCACGTTTCGGGGCATGGAAATGTTGCCTCAATAACAGACCGGTAAGTAACTCTCGGATGTATTTGAAAAATTCTGTGCCGCAAACTTAAATATTTTACATTGAGAATCCAGCGTTTAGTTGATCCTGATAAGCGCTCGTCGTCACAGTTGTAAACACGGCGGCTTTCTTCTTTCGTGAGGGGGTTTGGCGCCACGGCATTTTTGTTTCCAGGTGGAACGTTAAGGGGGGGTACAATGCTGTTTCATGCATTCAGAGTTATTTACACTGTTAAAAACATGGCCAAAGTTTCAAAAAAACGATTTGGACATATAACAGAGTATTTCTGTGCCAAATACACACTTCCGGGTTTCTTACAAGTTTCGTAAAGTTTTTTTCGATCATGGATCTTCATTACGTCATGAAGGATTTTAATTAATCTGAAAATCAAATTAAGGCATTAAACAAAATAATGTCGACTTGACTAGGTTAAAGGGGACATGACACACACAGTTTTGGCCAATCTCATGTTATTCTTGAATACCTATAATTGTAGTATTGCATCATTCACATCTCCGAAGAGACTTCAGTTTTATCAGATTTATAAAAGAAAGATACAGCTTGCGATTCTCTCTGAAACAGCCAAGCTCCTGGAGGTGAGCCGTGGGCGGAGCCGAGTCGCGAGCACTTACACTTACTAACAATCACAGACATTTGATGCAGTTTTACAGCAGTTCTTATATGACAATGTTTTTTAGCTGTGTATGATATTTGTTTTTACTATTATTATTTATGTATTTTTCTTTTTTTCTTTTATTTTACTATTATTATTTTTCATTTGTTTTTATATTATTCTTATTATTCTTATTTTGTTCCCCCCTTATCTTTCTCTGTACAGCACTTTGGTTCCAGTCGTGGTGTTGAAAGTGCTTTATAAATAAAGTTTGAGTTGAG
>NW_015555813.1:1661-2345 GCF_001515605.1 Sinocyclocheilus anshuiensis
AATAAACACGCTTGAGAAACTCCGTTGCTGCCTTGGAAAAACAAATTGCATCCACTGTTCACATAAC
Source organism: Sinocyclocheilus anshuiensis (assembly GCF_001515605.1). Classification (NCBI taxonomy): domain Eukaryota; kingdom Metazoa; phylum Chordata; class Actinopteri; order Cypriniformes; family Cyprinidae; genus Sinocyclocheilus; species Sinocyclocheilus anshuiensis. The sequence goes on from NW_015555813.1 coordinate 1,729, forward strand.
ACTGAACAAGGTTATCTTTTCCTCACATCCAAAAAACACGCTCTTTAGAGACATTAGGCTTGTTCGACTTCATGCGGTGCCGCAAAGATCGGCAGCCGCCTGTCAAAAGCAATGCATCCTGGTTAGAACATTTGTCCAACTTTGATCGGCGTTGCAGCCGCCTTATGATCACATGTGCCATCAAAGTACCGCGAGAGCAAAATGAGACCAGCCGCCTAGGTCAGGCACTGCGAAAACCTTGATGACTACACACTTTATTCTTGTTGGTTAGATTCTGTGATGACAAGCACGACGTGTGTTGTGTGCTTATTATAACAATTCTATTCCAATGATGCTCACAAATCTGTGTTTTTATAACAGTAAAAGCATTTTTAGGTAGTCGCACTGTTATATTGAGTCACGTTCAAAAAACACTGATGAAAGCATATACGCCCCCACTTAATTTGTATTTAAATAGCATATGTTAATGTTTAACTTATTCATGAACAGATGGGCTGTATTAAGCAGTATAAAAAGGGTTTCTGATGTTTTATGAAAACATTCTGAAACATCTGTGTATTTGACAAATGTTGTTTAATTCACTTCATCTGTGAATGTATGCAAACACTGCAAGAGCG
>NW_015555814.1:0-33923 GCF_001515605.1 Sinocyclocheilus anshuiensis
ATTCAGCACTGAACTGACAGCTGAACAATGACAATATATTATTTAATTTTTTTTGCTGACATCACTGTAAAGCTGCTTTGAAACAAGCTGTATTGCGCTATATAAATGAGGGTGACTTGACTTAAATCCGTGGGCTAGCGGTGCCCTATGCCGCCCTTCACCTTATGACTTGCCTTGAAATTATGGACTGAAAAGTATCCTCTTCCACATTGTCCGTTAGACACAAGTGAGCGCATTCCTGAAAAATTAGCTTGCAATTGTTCACAAAATTTCTCAACACCATGGTTCCTCTGCCGCCTGTATTTTGAAATACTATACTCCTCCTTCATTAGTAACACGACGTCATTATCATGCGACCATAGATAGCGCTGACACGCGACCACGTACTATGGTACCTACGATGGCACGTCACATTTATATGCATTATTCATTAATGACATGTTCTTAGGTAGATATTTATGTCACTATTATGTTTAATTAATTTTATGCAAATTGTCAAGTCTTCGGCCTTGCCATTGGCCAAAATATTAATGTCTGTACACGAAATAACGTGTTTAGATGCAATTACGCGTCCACACGTTATATCGTCTGTACATGTAACGTCTAAAGAAGTATTTGTCTTTCCGGCCTTCCATAGTGTGTGTGTGTTTCATGTACTTTTGAAATGTTGGCTTGTGAACAGGACTTTTATTTTGGTACGGCTCTGTGACGTCATAAGGCAGCGTCGCGCTCCTGCATCTGTTATTCGGCTGAAGAAAGGTTTGTTTTTAAACATTGCAGTGTTTACATCGATGCAAACCGTTGAGTCTGTTTAATAGTTTTTTTTACAAGCGATGTAAAGTTAAGTCGTTAATATTGATTGTAACACTGTAGCGCTTTATCTAGCGATTATATGCACGTTATTTTGAGCGAGTAAAGCGCATCCAGAATCGGTTTATAATGAACACGAATTCGGTAGTTGACAAGTAACGTTATTGATGGAGAAAACAGAAACTCCGAGTCAATTGCTTCCCAAAATGATTCTGTTTCGAATCTCAATTCAGCGCGAGCTGCACAAAACCGTGTCAATACAACGAGATCAACAAACAAACGCGATTATGAATGAAACTTTTATGAATTTCTTGTGTCTGTTTATAGTGTTTTGTCTAATTATGGCCTGGCGTCACAGACAGGGCTTAGGTTAAGCCAGGATTGGGCCATAGTTCAATTATGTAAGTAGTTTTTATAAACGTGCCTTAGAAAAAAAAAACATTGGTGGTGAGCAAATTAAAACAATTGCAGGGACATATTTTAAGATCAGTCAGTGCAAGTTTCTTTCATTTGAAAGAGCTCAGACTTACATTTTAGTCTGAGACTAGTCTTCAGCCTTGCCTGTGAAGCCAGAGCTAGACGAAGCCATTAACTCTCACTCTGACTGACTCCCTCACCAGTGTGCTAACTACTGAACTAGGGAGCTGATTGAGACACACCCACTGATTTAGTTTGTGTTGATCTATCTTTAAATATTCTCATCTTAAACATGACAGCGTGTGGATCTCAGCAGGAGTTTTTTCTGTGTGGTTGGACACACTGTTATAAAGATGGCGTTTATTAAAGAGGAGAGTGAAGACGTGAAGATTGAAGAAGCATTCAGAGTCAAACATGAAGATACTGAGGAACACACAGGTTGGTTTTTTCTCTCATTCGATGCTTATTAAAATGCCAAGCTCTACAGAAAAATGCATTATGTTTTTGAAGCATCTCCAAGCGTGTAAAATACTTTTTACTGTACTCATTACTTTTGGGGGATTTGTATTTTACTGAAGTACAGTTTAAATTTAAAGTTCTTGTACTTTTACTTGATTACATTTCTGAAGGAAAAAAAACATACTTTTTACGCCTTACAATTTAATTTTAACTTGAGAAGTACTTGTTACATTTTTTTGCATTTTATTTTCTACCATATTCCACACCTTAAAGGGATAGTTCACCCAAAAATGAAAATTTTGTCATTAATTACTAGCACTCGTGTTGTATTTTTGACTGAATCTGAGAGCCCTCTGACCCTCCCATAAGGCCGGGACACACCAAGCCGACTTCAAAGAACTAGCGGCGACGAAAGCCGACGGTGTTGTCGCCTCGCGTCGGACCAAAAATCTGCGCTCGAAACACACCGCACAGACTACAGCCGACGGCAAACTAACACGTGCGTTCTGCGCATGCGTGAGAGGAATTAACTGTCTATATCAGCAGCTATCAATAGTATATATTCGTCATTCAAAAGGAGAAACCGAAACAAAGATATACGAGATAAACGCAGATATACGAAACGTAAACAAAGCAGCGCTTGCTTACCATTTTGAATATCAGTAACGTTGATAACTTTAATCATTTTAAGCGGCTCGTGTTGTTATGAAAACATTCGCGTATTAGAATGATTGGGAAAGATCACGTAACATTTAAACAGCCTTCTGTCTGTACCGCCTTCATTTACATGCTTGTTTTCATCACTTTCGCTTTAATTCTCGGGCACTGACTCGTTCGCTAAATTGAACATCCAATCAGAGCTCTCACTCGCACGGCCCAGACGCCGATTCATCAAACTAGCCGACCTCGGCTTGGTGTGTCATTACCACGATCAAAGTCCAGAAACGTAGCAAGGATATCGGTAAAATAATCCATGTGACATCAGGGGTTCAACTATAATTTTACGAAGCTACGAGAATACGTCTTGTGCGCAAAAGAAAACAAAAATAACTAATTTATTCGACAATTCGTCAGCATATGCTGTTTACGTTAAGTGGATACTCTCCAAAATGGCGCCAGAGTGACGCTGAGGAGACGAACCTTTTGATATATTTTTGGATGTATTTACTTCGTTCTCTGTGTATTGATGGCCAAATGTGCCGAGCTGCTGTTTTGGGCATTACCACAGCTGCTTCTCGGGGGCCGGTTGCACCAGCTGGACGTAAAAAGGTTGGGTGTAAGCTCTACGTTGGACTTAGTTACGTCCAGCTTTCCGATGAATATTTACACCTGTTGCACCATCTAAAACTACGACTAGGCGCAGCTAACCTTTAGCGTAGACGCCATTCGCGTTACTATGGTTACAACTTGAAATTACCAGCTCCAATGAATAAATGAAAAATGGCTGCTGACCCGAAAAGAAGAAAATTAAATTACTCCGATTGTGAAACAAGAAAAATGATTGAACTCTTCAGTAGGTAAATGCATATTTTAGTATGCAAACAAAACAATTCAGTAACAAATAAGAAAAAACAAGACATCTGGCAAAAGATAACAGTGGCAGTAAATGAAGCTGAGGGTGGATTAGGAAACCGGACAGTCGAGGAAGTAAAAAAAAAAATGGAAAGATCTTCTTCAGGCAGCCAGCAGAGACTCTAGTCTGCTCAAAAACCCCCCAACAGGTGGGGGACCCCCACCTAAAATCTCACCCTACAGCACTATTATAATGGATGTGTTTGGAGACGACTCGCCAGCTTTTACTGGCCTAAAAGGCTATGAAACTAGTGCCAGCAACATAGATGTAACGGAAGAAAAGCAAGTTGAAGCTGAAGAGGACGCAAGTTTTTCATCCATTTCAAATGATTCTTCAGACACCAGTTATGAAGGTAACATTAAAATAGTGGGCTAATAAATAGTTGTAGACTATAGACCTGTTTACACTGTGTACGGCGTAACCTACACAAATTTCTGAAGCAATTCATATTTTAATAATGCATTAAACTTTTGCAGATAATCCCAATCCGCCTTTAGCACCGCGGACAGCTCCAAAAAACACGACAGCGTTACCTCCTCGAAGGACAAGGGAACCGGATCTTCAGGCTGTGTTACTGGAGAAAGAAATTAAGAGAGTGGAGATGGAGACAGAGAAGTTAAGGGTAGAAAAGGAGAAGCTTGAGCTAGAGAAACGGAAACTTGCCTTAGAAATCCAGCTGTTAGAGTGAAGGGCCAGCTACACAATCGAGAATGACAGTGTGTTTTTGAACATCTGAATAATCCTATGATCTAAAGAAATGTTCTGTATGTTTTAAATCCCTAATTAAATCCTTAATACATCTTAATATTAAAAAAATCTGCATCAGCAGATCTAATTTGATTTAATAACACACACAATTTAATCAATAGCTAAATAATTTATTTTTACTTGCCAGCAATCATTTTGTACAGCTTTAGTTTATTCACTTTGCTTATGCTTTGTGACCGTTGAAAAAATGTCAAATGTTGAAATGTAAAATAAAATAAATAAAGTGCATATTTATCTAAAGCAGATACGTTTCGTTTTCTTTTTATACAATATAATATACGATCTTTATACGTTACATTAGGTCTATCTTTTACAGGCTGATTAGCCTAATTATATTGCTTGAGTACCATCTATACAGCCAAAAATACCGGGTATGCCGGAATCTCTTCGAAATTTGTCCTTAGTGCGTGTGACCTCCTCCTGGGTGGGTAGACGAACATGTATTTGAGCCCGACTTTGAAGGGCCAGAGACACTCGTTGTATCGCCCGGCAGGCTGTACTTCTGCTTACATTTACCATATCAGCGAATGTATTTTGGAAAGATCCACTGGCATAAAATCGAAGAGATATTAGCACCTGCAGTGTTGGGGACAGTGCTCCGTTCCTGTCTGTTGCGTGCTGTAACTGCTGTGATAACTCGTTGATTAATTCTAACAGTTCAACCCTGCTGAAACGAAACCTTTCAATAAGTTCTCTGTCTCCATATATATCTAGAGGATTGGTGCGGTCTCTCATTACTCTTTCACGCCTGAAAGCCCGTCGATCGTGTAGCCTGTATATCAGACGCGCCATTGTCTTGTAATTGTTTTTATTTATTATGTTTATTATCACTATGGAAACAAGTCAAGGCTTTTCACTTTACACCTACCTTTGATTAGGCGTAAGATTTAGTCCCAGACGTGCGCTATGCCCAAATGGTGCAACAGGTATTAATTCTACACAGGACTTAAAACGCAATTTACGTCCAGCCTAGTCTTACAACCGGGCGTATGTCCAGCTGGTGCAACCGGCCCCAGATATGTAGGAGTGATGCGAGACACTATGATCCAAAAGCGCAAGTTTTGTTAATAAAAGTTTAATTTCTTCGTTTAATATAAGCGAGTTTGTCTTTATTGTTGCTGTGTTTTCATTAAAAAAATAAATAAAACAATGAACCACAACCTATAGCATTTGTTTTAAAAGAGGGAAAAGACCGTATTTATTTGGGTTACAACGCAAGTCCGTCTTACTCATTTTGTTAATAAAAGTTAGATGTTTAATATAGGCCTATGCAAATTTACCATTGTACTATTTTATGGCTGATGTGTTTTAATTAATAGGCTAATAATGAACCACAAACTACGATCGTTCTAAAGAAAGGGGAAATCCAAAGACCGTTTATTTATGTTACAATGCGGGTAAAATATATTTACCTTCATATTGTTAATATAAGTTCAAAATGTAATATAAGTGAATTTGACATTGTAGCTGTTTTATTGTATAGCCTTTTTTATTATTAGTAATAATAATAATGAGCCAAACTAAGCATTCGTTTGAAGTAAGGGGAAAATTCAAAAACCTTTTATTTATTTGTTACAACGTGGGTATGTCTTATTCGTTCTGTTAATAAAAGTTTATTGTTTACGATCATTCTAAAGAAAGGGGAAATCCAAAGACCGTTTATTTATTTGTTACAATGCGGGTAAAATATATTTACCTTCATATTGTTAATATAAGTTCAAAATTTAATATAAGTGAATTTGACATTGTAGCTGTTTTATTGTATAGCCTTTTTTATTATTAGTAATAATAATAATGAGCCAAACTAAGCATTCGTTTGAAGTAAGGGGAAAATTCAAAAACCTTTTATTTATTTGTTACAACGTGGGTATGTCTTATTCGTTCTGTTAATAAAAGTTTATTGTTTAATATTGTCATTGTAGTATTGCTGATGTTGTGTGTGGGATTTTTTTTAAATTAAGAGTAATACTGAATCAACCTTAAGCATTAATTTTATTCCAAGAATAGGAAAGATCTAACGTTAAAGATCAAAGCGCTGCAGATGCGAGAATGCGAGATTGGTTGCTGCTGAGGTAAATAGACGCTCTCGATCTTTCTCTGCTGTATCTTTGCAATAGCTGTAGAAATGTTCGTTAATTCTTGATTTGGGTACGGCACAGATTTTACAGGTAATATGATTAAAAAGTCATGGCAACAAATGACTTTCTAAGTCAGTTTAAGTTTAAACGACTTTCACAATCAATTTGATTCAACTTAATTCATGTTTTACTGTTGCTTATAAGGCTTATTTTTTCTATTAATTTTAATGAATATAGTTTTTATTTATTTTTTGTTACAATTTTCATTTATTTATGTTTAACACCGCCCCCCCCCAGCCCCCCCATTTTCTTGGGCTACACGCCAGGGGGTGCTGCAGCACCCTCATCACCCCTACTTCCCGCGGTAATGTGTACACTCACAATAACACCAAAAGGTTGTGCTGTTGTAAAATAGAGAAAATAAACAAAATGCAATTTCTGCAGTCTCCGTGAAATGGAGTGCATCACCGCAATGAATCTGCTACTTGCCAAACCCGATCTCATGACTGTGCATTTCGATGGCACGAATTTCTGTTTCCATTTAGCGTTTACTATTTATATGCAGAAATGGACTTTGGCGTGCATATGATATGCAATTGGTAGGTTTAGGGTTGTGGGGTAGGTGCATATTATATGCACAGCAACAAAGTGCGTATCATATGCATGTAAAATCTGCGTATTATATGCATGTCAAACACGCGAGTATCGTATGCATGCCAAAGTCAGTTTCTGCGTATAAATGGCAAGTAAAATAAATAAAAAATTGTGCTATTGATATGCATTTTCATGAGACCAGGCTCACTTGCCTCACAGACACGAGAAATATATTCAAGCTATCTATAGATTTCTATATATATATATATTATATATGCTTGCAGGCAATTTCATTCTCTGCCAGCAGGAGGCGCTTTTAGAGCAGGATAGATAGAGGTTGCCCCGGTACCAGCTGTACACAAAGCAGTGCTCCGCTCACAAACGTTGCTTTATCAGGCATTACATGCAAGATAAAATGAAAATGACATCCAACATTTTCTGAAGACAGTCGGATTCCTTCAAGAAATACAGTGATATAAAAACACCCGCACCGGGTTTTGATTTTGAAATGTGCAGTGCTCATGTTTATTCAACGAACTCGAAGCCTTTTGGAAAATCTGTTTGTGGCGGTCAGGTTTGATAGTGTGGCGAGCCGCCACAAATAAATCAATGTGTGGGAAACACTGTATATATTAAATTATGGTTTAGGTCAGGGGTGTCAAACTCAGTTCCTGGAGGGCTGCAGCCCTTCAGAGTTTAGTTATAACCCTGCTCCAACACACATAATATAGTAAGCCTGAAGGAGTTGATTATCTGGATCAGGTATGTTTAATTAGGGTGGAATCTAAACTCTGCAGGGCTGTGGCCCTCCAGGAATTGAGTTTGACACCCCTGACCTAAAGGGACATGTTGATGAAAAAATAAATGAAACGGGAAAAAAAAAGATATCTGGCAAAGTATTGAATACCCCCAAGAAGCATCTCAGTGTTGTGTATGTAATGAGACGCTGCGTCCTGATTTTAACGCTGTGGGAATGCCTCCGGTGTGACTAGTGTCTGAAGCATATATGAAAACGCCAATTTCATTGTCTGGCAGTCACACAGAGTGTGGCGCATCATCAAGGCCATAAAAGGGCATCTACGTCATGGAGTTCCCAGATTATAATTGTCTGAAAGTAGTGACCTCGGTCGAGAGACTACTTTCACTCTGCCATACCTCCGCCATCCGAAGGTGGTGCTTTCCCCTTGGGCCCCTGCTTCGGCGGGTATATACAGTACACTAGAAATAAATGAAAATGACATCCAAAATTTTCTGAAGACAGTCGGATTCCTTCAAGAAATAGTGATTATAAAAACACCCGCACCGGGTTTTGATTTTGAAATGTGCAGTGCTCATGTTTATTCAACGAACTCGAAGCCTTTTGGAAAATCTGTTTGTGGCGGTCAGGTTTGATAGTGTGGCGAGCCGCCACAAATAAATCAATGTGTGGGAAACACTGTATATATTAAATTATGGTTTAGGTCAGGGGTGTCAAACTCAGTTCCTGGAGGGCTGCAGCCCTTCAGAGTTTAGTTACAACCCTGCTCCAACACACATAATATAGTAAGCCTGAAGGAGTTGATTATCTGGATCAGGTATGTTTAATTAGGGTGGAATCTAAACTCTGCAGGGCTGTGGCCCTCTAGGAACTGAGTTTGACACCCCTGGTTTAGGTTATTATATTAATCAATTTAATATAAACGTGCGACTAGTTGACTAGAAAAAATCTTGGCACAAGGAACCAATCCATTTTTAAAATAAAATGCTATGACATTATGAAAAGTGTGCCTGCTTATCACGCCACGTTATATTGCATTGCACGAGTTATGCATGCACCAAACGTGTTAGTGTGAAAGTGCCCTTACTTCTTCTGGAGGTACAGCTGGATAATGCCGGGTTCAGACTACACAATATTTTTGTCGGTCACGATAGTCACTGTGTCAGATTACACGATTTTGACTCCTAAAATCTTGTCGTGTCGTGGACAAAAAACATGTCAGACTACGTCGCTTAACGGCCATTCATCGCGTGCCGTCTTTAACGACGCGCGTGATGTCATCGAGAAGGCGGAACTAGTGACTGACTTCCGAAAACAAGAGTGTAAACATTGCTGAAGCGCTTCCGCTATAGTTCGCCAGCATTTTTCTTTCTTTGATCTGTCGTGGTAGTCCCTGGATGACACATTATACAGGCAGGAGTACTGTTGCCACAGCTCCACGAACCTTTCCTCCATCTCATAATTCCACCTAGCAGCACCATCATCTCTCTTTCGTTTCAGACTACACGTCGCTTAACGGCCATTCATCGCGTGCCGTCTTTAACGATGCGCATGATGTCATCGAGAAGGCGGAACTAGTGACTGACTTCCGAAAACAAGAGTGTAAACATTGCTGAAGCGCTTCCACTATAGTTCGCCAGCATTTTTCTTTCTTTGATCTGTCGTGGTAGTCCCTGGATGACACATTATACAGGCAGGAGTACTGTTGCCACAGCTCCACGAACCTTTCCTCCATCTCATAATTCCACCTAGCAGCACCATCATCTCTCTTTCGTTTTGCTATGTTTGAAACCTGTGTATGAAAGAGCTTCTGTGCTGCTATTGGTCAACGTCACCAACGTGACAGAACTCATCGAGGACGATGGAAAAAAAATTAAACATGCTACTCTTTCTGTCGTGAAGCATCGCAGACGTGGAATCGGTTGTCGTCCACTATGACACACCACACGAGCTGAAACGATTAAATCTTGTGTCCCGACTCCCCATTGTCGTTTATGAATCCCCACGACACCCTACGTCAAGCAAAATCGGACTAAAATCATGTAGTCTGAACCGGGCATAACGAACAATGGGTACTTTGTCGTTTTTCAACTTATTAATTTTTTGGGGTGATTAAAAAAAGTAGTGAATGGATTTTTATCTGGGTAGTTTTGTCCACACACTGCGAAGACACATTTTATGCAAGCCCCATGTAAAAGTGAAATTTGCATCCGATGTCCCCTTTAAAAACAGAAGCAGAAACACAAATTCTCACAAATTTGTGCATGAAACCTACTTAAGAACGTTTTCACAAACAAATTATAATTCACTAAAACTTTTGTACTAAAATTTATTCTAAATATAAGAAGAAAAAAAAAGCACACGTATTCAAAAATCACACTCTGGTTGGTCTTCATATATGTATCTATCTATAATTAATGTATGTTTCATCATACACACACGCATGTGCATATATACAGTGGTGTGAAAAAGTGTTGGCCCCCTTCCTGATTTCTTATTTCTTTGGATGTTTGTCACCTTGGAGTGGCCAAGTCAAAGTCCTGACCTTAAATCCGATTGAGATGCTGCGGCACCTTAAACAGTCCTTTCATGCTCGAAAACCCTCCATTGTGGCTGAATTAAAACAATTGTGCAAAGAAGCGTGGGCCAAAATTACTCCACAGAGATGTGAAAGACTCATTGCCAATTATCGCAAATGCTTGATTGCAGTTGTTGATGCAAAGGGTGACCCAACCAGTTATTAGATTTAGGGGGCAATTACTTTTTCACGTAATGCCAGGCAGGTTTGGAGAGCTTTTTTCCCTTAATAAATGAAATAATTATTTCAAAACTGCATTTTGTATTTACTCAGGTTATCTTTGTCTAATATTCAAATTTGTTTGATGATCTGGATCTTTTAAGTTTGACAAATATGCAAAAAATTAAAAAATCAAAAACCTTTTCATGGCACTGTATAACTGGAACACAGTTCACTGATGGAGCTGAATCCGAGAGAGAGTGATGCAGAGGACGCGAGAAACAGGATTAAGAACCGCTGCTTTAGAACATTGATTTTCAAACTTGTGAATCCATTAGAATCGTTAGAAGACAGAATCACGATTCATATATGAATAGATTTTTACGTAATCCATTAGAATCGTTAGAACAGAATTGTGATTCATATATGAATTGATTTTTTTCGTGCACCCCTAGTTTTGACGGCAAGTTTTTTCCTCTTCTCTAAAGCAGTGCAACATGGCCTCGCCCCTTTGTTGCATGTTCCCGGGGGCGGGGTTTATCAGGGTTTGTGATGTCACAAACCCGGGAAGTAACTCATTGTAGTCCCTATCAGCTGTAATTGTGGGCATTAAACTGCCGTAATTTTAAAAGACAATTATCTCTGTTTGCATTGAACTTTCAGCATTGTAACTTTGCAGATATTGTTTATGCTCAAACAGCAACATTACACACTAACTAACGTTAAAAAAGTGAAATCACAATCCACCACCCCTTTCAGACCCTACCAATAGCGATCAAATAAAAGCAATTTAATGAATGGGAAAAGATGTTGTCAAGGTATATCAGGCAAGGTAAAAGACTTAGGGTTTGTCTCAAAACATTGCAATTAGCTAAAGAAAAGGGGGGATGCTGCTTACCTTCTCTATGATACTTATGTAATCCAATTTGTGAAGTCCAGTGGAAAAACACCTGAAGAGGAAATATCCTCCACTGCCATACAGGCTGTCCTAGGTGATAGTAACTTATAAAATCATATAAATGCTTTTGATAACCCATTGGCAAATTGTACTTTTAAAGTATGGAAAACTATCATAATATAAATTATACGGAAATATAGTGCTTCTCAAGCGGTGTGCATATGACTCAGATTTTATGCCAAATAGGTCAGATGCTAGATTCAAGTTGAAAAATATGACAGAGCCAAGCATGTAGATTTGTTTAGAAAAGGACATAACTCGGCTATTGATAGTAGAATTAATGAGGGATAACTATATCTGAGGAAGAATAGAAAATAATCTGGCAATTTCAATGGAAGTGCACCATTATGTTGCTGTTTGCCAGAGAAATTGTGGGAATCAAAATGCAAATCATTAACATTTTCTGAAACCATCCAGCTATTAAAGATTTAGAAAGATGCACAGTGCTCTGCAAGAAATGTGTAAATGTGGAAAGGATGGAGGAAAGGTGATAACTGTTTACTGAAAATAAGACCAAATTGCTAGGAAATGGTTGTCACAGGAGATCCTATCCATGGATGGAAATTACAATGGACATTTATAAAATGAAAAATATAATGGATTCTTTTTCTTTTTTATGTGCATAATTCTGATAAACAATATTCTTATTTGTATGGTAAATATTAACCCTCTGGGGTCTAAGGGTGTTTTGGGGCCCTGAAGAAGTTTTGGCATGCCCTGACCTTTGTGTTTTTTTTCAGTGTCTTAAAAAAATATGAATGGCTAAAGTCTGATAACACTGTAATTAGCACAAACTGGGCTACAATAATATGTGAGCAGCATGAAAGTACATGTTTGTGTTTTTGAGAGAACCATGTTTATGCGTGGTTAGTGAAAAACGAAATGTTTTTAAGTCACTGAAATAAGGTCATGAAACACATACAGAATATTTGTTCACAAGACTTTTGATAACTGGATGTGGTAGAATATAGTTTTTTATAAAACATTAAACACATCCTGGCATTGTGAGACATTTTGAAATATGTGTCATTTCATTTCATATTTCACTTGATTTCATACAAGTAGTCAGGAATTATAGTTTTGGAAAAGTCTAACTAGTAAAATGTGAACAAGTTATATCACAATAACAACAGATGCAAGTGATCTTAGGCTACTCATTAGAGTGATATCCTCCACTGGATCCAGCTGCGTGATGCATCGCGTTGTGTTCTTCCTCTTCTGAGGTAAATTCTGGGTTACTCCTCTCAGCGCGTCTTCTTCCAGAAACAAAAAGTAGCCAGATTGAACTTGTTTACGAGGAGGCGATGTGGGCGTTTACATGCGCGTGTCTCTCACGTGGATGTTTAGAATTTGAAAAGCGCAATCGGCTCATGGGCGTGTTAAACTTTATACTTCTGAAATATTAAAAAGGTATAGAGTTGTTGTTTTAATTATTCAGGACTTCTCCTACCCAGACCGCAGTTCCTATATTGACGTTATAGACATGTCACCCATCAAACAGCATCTGTACCGTGTTAATACCTGAAAGAGGGAAGCGATAAAGAATGAGGTAGATTACCTGTCAACGCATGGACTCGTGGTGCCCAATTCAAATCCATGGATCTGACCATATACTCTGGTGCTGAATCCAGATCGTGCAGGTTCTGTACAGATTACTGAAAGGTGAAAAGTGTCATCAATCCGAACTCTTTCCCGTTATCTAGGATGAAGTGTTGTATTGATTGTGTTGCTGTCTTTTTTGGTGTAACGAAAGTAGACTTGTTTTAAGGGTCACCAGTGCCACTGGTGTGCCTCAGACTTCGCCACATTTGTTACGCCGGATAACTTCCTAAAGCATATGGTTATGGTTTTCAGGATGAATAATGCTTCAGCTACTTTTCAGAGATCAATGCGGAAAGCATTATTAGCATAAACTTTTTTTCAGTTATTCCAAAGAATACAGTTAAAGAGGAAGCCAACAGAAGGAGAGATTATACAGTTCTGAAGCAAGAAACAAGTGGGTATCCCAACGATATACCAATTATTGATTGTCTTTATACACAAACAGCCATATGCTCTGCATATGGATGTGACTACACCACTAATCTAACATCACTAAAGTATGTAGCCATAATCAGATGTCAAAAGTAGTTCATTTGTACGTTTAATAAGCACAGTTGATGTATTATGATGGGGCTTAAATCCTTAAATGTGAATTTCTCTGCAAAACTGGGCATAGTTCATTAGATACCTTTTTGTCCTGATATTTTAGACAAATGGTAGATTTGTCCTGGGCCAAACTGTGCTTGTTTTTGATAAAGGGTTTAATAACTGTGAGCATGAACGTTTTTTGGAGGTGTCCTAAACAAAGAAAAATAGTTTACAATATTGATAAAGAGTTTCTAAAATTATATGCATCACCTCCTTCAATTAGATTAGTGCAAATACTATCTAGCATACATGTTGGTTAAAGTAATAAGACGCTTATTGCTTTTATAAAACGGTTATTCCATATATGTAGCAGAGTTTCACAAAATAAAACAAGACAACTAAAATGTTAATTGACAAATGAAATATTAATAAAAACATTATTCTTCCGCCAAACAATGTAGTTCCTCAGAAACGGTTGTCGAGCAACACAAAGGTCCGCTTATTGCTTTTATAAAACGGTTATTCCATATATGTAGCAGTTTCACAAAATAAAACGACAACTAAAATGTTAATTGACAAATTAAATATTAATAAAAACATTATTCTTCCGCCAAACAATGTAGTTCCTCAGAAACGGTTGTCGAGCAACACAAAGGTGTATGTTTGTAGAGTAATTTACAACAGCTTCGAACAAGGCTCGACCAATCAGAATCAAGGACCGGAACTATCCGTTTTATAATAATGTTTTGATGTCTGTTTCTTTGTGCTATTAAACTGGGCTAACTTTCATTTGTCTTTTTTCACCATAGACCTCATGCCGCTGAAAGAGGAGCGCATAGTACCGAATGAAACGGAAGAGAAAGAACAATATGAGACTCATCATGATTTTAAAACCGGAGCAGAATCTTTCAGTTGGCCACAGATTAAAGAGACTTTCTCACAGAAAACCGCTCATAAAACAGGAACTGAAAGTTATTTCACCCCTTTTCACTGTGAAAAGAGTTTTGATGAACATGGAAACCTTAAAGTCCACATGAGAGTTCACACTGGAGGGAAGACATTCTCCTGCCAACAGTGTGGAAAAAGATTTACTCAAAAAGTAAACCTTAACAGGCACATGAGAGTTCACACTGGAGACAAGCCTTACACCTGCCAACAGTGTGGAAAAAGATTTACTCAAAAAGTAAACCTTAACAGGCACACGAGAGTTCACACTGGAGACAAGCCTTACACCTGCCCTGAGTGTGGAAAGTGTTTCGATCATAATGAAAGCCTTAAAGTGCACATGAGAATTCACACTGGAGACAAGCCTTACACCTGCAAACAGTGTGGAGTCAGTTTCTCTCATGAAGGAAACCTTTACAGGCACATGAAAATTCACCCTGGAGACAAGCCTTACACCTGCCCTGAGTGTGGAAAGAGTTTCGATCATAATGGAAGCCTTAAAGTGCACATGAGAATTCACACTGGAGAGAAACCATATTCCTGTCTTCAGTGTGGAAAGAGTTTCTATAATCAGGGAAACCTTAAAGTGCACATGAAAATTCACACTGGAGAGAGTCCTTTTATCTGCCAACTGTGTGGAATGAGCTTCATTCATAAAGGATTCCTTAATAGACACACGAGAATTCACACTGGAGAAAAGCATAAAATGTGTCATCAGTGTGGAAAAAGTTTCAGCCGAAAAGGAAGCCTCAACAAACACATGAGAATTCACACTGGAGAAAAGCATTACGTGTGCCATCAGTGTGGAAAAAGTTTCAATCGAAAAGGAACTCTTAACAGGCACATGACAATTCACACAAGAGAAAACCTTTATACATGCCCTCAGTGTGGAGAGAGTTTCGATCTACATGAAAGCCTTAAAGCCCACATTGGAGTTCACATTGGAGAGAGTCCCTTCACCTGCCAACAGTGTGGAAAAAGTTTTACTCAAAAAGGAAACCTTAAAAGGCACATGAGAAGATTACACTGCATTTGTTAAACACAAACTTGATCAATACATGAGGATTAATTTGAGAGAACTGTTTTATGTCATCAGTGTGGAAGGAGTTTCTCAGACAGGAATCATGTAATAACATTATTATTATTATTATTATTACAGAAGACCAGGGGCCCGTTCAGGGCTCCAGACTAATTCTTCCCACTTGTCGCTCTTTTGCAACTAACTTTCTCAGTTGGTCGCACGAGCACATGATTTGGTCACAATAATTTTTTTTTTTTGCGCTACAAAATGGGATTAATCAATGCATGCTGATGAACTTTTATCATAGTTTATAGTTATATGGAAAGAAAAGTGGTTAACATTCAACCCGTTCTTTTTCATCAGTAGTATTATTTGTGATTTTAATTTTGTGAACGGGCGTTCCTTTTTTATGTTATGTTATAAGCGGGGCTTCATTTACTTTCACTTTTGAATTCACAATATTGTCACATTTTAAAAGATAAATTGTGTCACACAAAAAATAATTGTCTGTTTTGCTTACATGCATCTACACACCTTTCGCATTTTAAGACTAAAACAAAAGATGGATTCATTGTTATTCTTCATTAGAAGCACAACAACAATAAAAGAGTACGATAGAATGACAAACTAGCTTAAAAAAAACGTTTATTAACAAAAACGAGTAAGATAATTTTATTAAGAAACCATTAGGAAACAATACAGAGTATATAAAACACGTCAAAACTCTGGGAAACACAACAAGCATATCGCTGAGATCAACAACAAAAAAATAACTAAATCGCTGAGAACACTGCATAGCCCACACACGGGAAATACATTAGCCTAAGCGTTTAAACAAATAAAAAATATAAAACGTTTTTTCAGTACACCCATGAGATTTCCATGTTCCACTTTTAAGACGCATCTCACCTAGCCACAACCTACAGATCCCACAACACAAACATAACATTCACAAACATAAAAGCAAGCATAGGCAGTGCTGCGTGCATCAAGTATGCATCAGTTTAATAACTTTGATAACTTTAATTCTTACAACTGTTAAATTAATGGGCAAAGGTTAAATATTTCGAAGAGTAGATAGAAATAGATAGAAAAATAGCCAACGTAAACTACCGTATTGACCCGAATATAAGACAATGTTTTTTTTCTTGGAAATACATCTGAAAAAACGCGGTCGTCTTATATTCGGGGTCTAGACTTTGACATGTCAATAATACACCCACAACAATAGGTGGCGCCAAATACACATAAAACGAGTGTGCCATGAAATACGTAATGCGTGTTGTAAAGATCGTGACCAAACTCCCTTTGTGATTTTAAAACGTAAAGACAGTACCCAGATTTGAAGACTACAGTAAGATTTAACTTCTACTGTTAATACGATTTTGGTAGGCTACTATTAGATGGATAGCTAAATGTCCTAATTCAGATGGGTTAATTCCTAATTCAGACCTGTTTTTTTTTTCTTTAATGGTATATCAAAAAGTGTATATTTTTTAAATGTGATTGTTGGTACAGTTTACCAGTTTTTACCATACTTTCAAAACAAAAATTAAAATAGGAAAAATATGCAATATGAAAATAATTGAAGACAAAATGTGTTTTACTGAGAAAAAACAAGATTTGGTTTTTAAAAAGCCTTTTTCCAAAAGGTACATCTGGAAAAAGGGGGGTCGTCTTATATTCGGGCCAATACGGTACATATTATAAACATCGGAGCAAACATAGAAATGTTTAAATGTATCTTTATTATAACAATTTTCTCTTAAGTTACACAATTATTCACACTTCATTCAAAACACTTGGCCGCCGGTGGTGGAGCTGGACACGGAGTTGTTGGTAGTTGAATCATCCACGCTTATCCTTGAAACTTTAATATTTGTAGGGTTTTTGAAAAACTCAGAAATTCTCTTTTGCGACATGCTCAAATTCACACTGCGCTTCGTGTGTCTAACTGAAATTACGTCCCCTCAAGGTAACCTTAAAGTTACGCATTGTAATAGGCAACAACAGATCTGATTGGTTAATACACATCTTGATTTGATTTTAATAACTCAAAACTCAAACATAATCAAATCTCTTTTCATAGTTAAATCCCAAATATTCCATTATAAATATACAGTATATAATAATATACATATTTTTTTTATTCCCAACAGTAAACAGTTGCCCACAGAAAAAAACGGGGTGCTGCAGCACCCTCAGCACCCCCACTTCCCGCGCCTATGTAGCGCGGTTTCATTATGCTTTAAGCTTCGTTTGCCGTTTGATGTTTCTCATATGCAACAGAATTGGCAGCGCTTATAAGAAAGAAGAAGAATATGAAGGAGAGAATGGTTCCTTGCAGACGCCATATGTGCTGATGTTTTGATGCAAATATATGACCTCACCCCCAACATTTCCTTTGTCCTGTATCTTGCTCTCTTATTGGCTGTTGGTCGTCACCGGTGTAATTTCCAGTCAAAAAACATTTAACACTGCAGGGCTGTGAGTTGCCAACAGGTCCAGATATTTAGCATGCCAAATATCTCACAGGCATTG
The DNA here is from genome assembly GCF_001515605.1 of Sinocyclocheilus anshuiensis. Classification (NCBI taxonomy): domain Eukaryota; kingdom Metazoa; phylum Chordata; class Actinopteri; order Cypriniformes; family Cyprinidae; genus Sinocyclocheilus; species Sinocyclocheilus anshuiensis. Next base: position 17,789 of record NW_015555814.1, read on the forward strand.
GCGATGCATTGACGCTTCTCCCAGATCACATCTTTCATAACAAACACTACGTCAGCACCCCCACTTCCCGCGCCTATGTAGCGCGGTTTCATTATGCTTTAAGCTTCGTTTGCCGTTTGATGTTTCTCATATGCAACAGAATTGGCAGCGCTTATGAGTTGAACAACGCGGTGTTCGCACCAGTGTGACCGCTCACAAAATGTAGTCGCACAGGCAAAAGAAATGGTCACAAAATGCGACCATTTAGTCGCAGTCTGGAGCCCTGGCGTTTGCACCGTTTATCTGATGCCACCGGCAGAGAGTGAAAATCGGGGCGAAAATTGTGCAGTGTGAACCCAGCATTAGAGTATAGCAGGGATAGTTAACTTTGATCCTGGGCTGCGTTCCACTCCACTTTTAGACACACACTTCCCTAAGCACTTCCCCTCGGGGGAATCCCCGCTGCCATTTTGAAGTGCGTTCCACTTCGTGAAGTGGACGGCAAGACAGCAACGTCAAAAGACACCTGACGAAAATATTTACAAATTTCTAGACTTTTATAAGGAAACAGCCAAGCGAACAAAACTACATAAATGTTATAATAGATAAAATGTGCACTGTTTTTATATTATTTAAATTTTTTACATCGTAATTATTTGTATTCACGATATTTGTACAGGCTTTACATTTTTATTTTAATGTAGTAATTAGCAATTCATTTTATTTTATCTTTGAAACAGATTTGTTGCGTGACAGCATTAATGAAAGTTTCTTAAGGTTCAAGATCATGTTCACCTACCTAGAACGAATATGATTAGATGGGGTTGAATTTGCTCGCTTTGCTTAAAGGGTTAGTTCACCCAAAAATGAAAATTCTGTCATTAATTACTCACATTAATTTATCCCCACCGCAAACTTTTACATTTACTTTTATAACAGCCCAAGCATACCTATATACATATAGAATGCTGCACCAAACAAATTCATAAGGGAAAAAATGTAAACAATAAACCAACTCCATAGTGGATTCTAAGTGATGAAGGGCTTAGGATGTTCCAGTTCAGCCCATTGCAAGGGTTCCGCCAGAAGTGGGCACTTATGCAACGTAATCAATGACGTACATCCGAGTAAAGGAGACGGAGGGAAGTATGCAAGTGAAGGGCATTAAAAAAAAATTAAGACCTTCGTTCATCTTCGGAACTCAAATTAAGATATTTTGGATGAAATGTGAGCGCTCTCTGTGCCTCCCATAGACAGCAACGCAACTGTAATGTTCCCATGTCCAGAAACGTAGCAAGGAGATCGTTACAACAGTCCATGTGACATTAGTGGCTCAACTTCAGTTTTGCAAAGCTACGAGAATACTTTGAGCGCAAAGCATAATTTATTCAACAATTCTCCTCCTCCAAGACATAATCAATGACGTACATCCGAATAAATGAGACGGAGGGAAGTTTGCAAGTGAAGGGCATAAAAAAATGGACTGGAACGCAGCCCTGCAGAGTTTAGCTCCACCCCTTAAAGAAAACGTACCTGCCTGAATCATTAGTAATGCTGAAGACATTGATTAGCTTGTTTAGGTGTGTTTGATTAGGGTTGGAGCTGAACTCTGCAGGACTGCGGCTCTCTAGAAGCATAATTTATTCAACAATTCTCCTCCTCCAAGTTATGGTCTTCCGCCATTTTAGAGCGTATCACAATGCATACGCACGCTTTCCCCTAAGCGTAAACAACGCTGATTACGTCGATTACACTCTTGGGTACTCTCCAAAATGGCGGAAGACGTAACTCGGGGGAGAAGAATTGTTGAATAAATTGTTATTTTTGTTTTCTTTGCGCTCAAAAGGTATTCCCTCAGCAGTGACCATCATTACTGGTGTTTCTATTGACCTTACGTAGCTGTGTCCCAAAGTTAAGTGCGCACACTTCGAAGGCCACGCCTCCGAAGTGCATGAAGGACGCTCCGCCTTCGCAGGATTTCCTAATTGCGCCACCAGGGGATCCCGATTACCGCTCTGTCGCATAGCAACAGTGCGAGAAGAGAGCTGTCATCCTGACAGGACAGGTGGAGCCTGAATTGCTCATTTTTGTTTTTATGTTTTACGTCATAATGGAGGAGACGAGACTTAAAATAAAACTGCAGAAAGGTGTCAAATATGTGACCTTTAAAATTATTGTCCCTGGTTCACCAGGGTACTCTTGTAATAAAGTAACCGTGGATGGGACAGATCCAATCTAATCCCGTTTACATGAAAAAAGAGTGAACACCAGAGACTCTGGTGTATATTCAGCAGGAATCTATATTGAAAATGTGCTGTGTGGCACCGTTAGGGTTGGGGTATTCAATTTTGGACTTGGAGTCAGACTCAAAACATGGATACTTTAGGCAATATAGAAATCCTAGCCAAGACATATCTGGGAAAATGAGGACATATGGTCACACTGTAGAAAGACATCATTCCTTGTCAAAATCTTTACCTACTTGAAAGTGAAGACAGGTTTGCAACCCGGATTTTTTAGGCAGTTAGCCTAAGCATAAAAATAAAACTGGAGAAAAAAAATAAAAAATAGAGCATAGTACAGCTCAATGTTAAGTGGCAGCTGTTACAGCTGAACAGTGCTCTGTTTGACACAAGTCCTTCAGATGCAGCCTTTGATATAGTTAGCAACAATGTGTTAATATTCTGACAATATATGCTGTTACTTTCATTTTCAAAATAATCAGTGGTGGACTGTAAGGAAGTACATTAGTTATGTATTCTCGTACAAATGTGAAGTACTAAGTTTTCTTTTTTTTCCTCACAGGACAGCAACACTACATAAATATGGTCTTTACAACATCATACTGTTGGGTAGTTTAATCTACAACAATGCATCAAGTAGGCAACTTTAAATTTAATAACCTCGAACATATTCAGAAGTAAACTGCAACATACACAGTAGTGCAGCAGTAATATTAATGCAAAACCATCCCGACTAATTATTTTTCAGAACAATACTGTATACCTTTACTTTCAGTCAATATATAGTATATTAGAGTATGCAAGATAATAGTTTTACTTAAGGGTGAGTAAATGATTACCGAATTTTCATTTTTGGGTGAACTATCCATTTAACTAAGGTTATAAATATGACTAGTAGTTTTTCCCCAATGTGGTATTAGTAGTTACTAAAAGTAGTTTACTAAAGTGGACAGGTTTTTTAACTGTTTTCGGCTGAGGATCTTCTGAGAAGTGAACGGCACCATGGATGGGGTGCCACAATCTAGACCCTGGTGTTTCTTTTCTGGCTGCCAGTGGTACATCATACAGAGTGGTCTCCAGAGTGTTTGACATGCCTCGTTCCACCGTCACCGCATTGTCCTCCGATAGCAAGGACGCGGAGCGGGCATGAGAACGAGAGGCGCGGCCGCGATCACTGGTGCTGGCCTCATCATCACCGTGACCGCTGCTTGCAAATATTCCTCACTTCTTCTGTTTGTCCGACACCGAGGTGCACCATGAGTGATGGATCCGCATCCAAATTAATCCATAATCGAGATTTAAAGTTATGGTGCAACAGGATTCATGTTAATCTTAAATATAATTTGATCAAAATTATGGGTTAAAATGTAAACCTGCTTATTTTTAAAGGTTTAAAGTTTGGTGCAACAGAATTATTAGAGAAAGCTTGATTTAATCTAGATTTAAAATTAATCATTGCAAACCATTTAGCTATAATTTGAAGAAGAAAAATGCACATTTGGCCTAATGTCTGAAGTGGGCACGCGGCAATAGGCCTAATGATCATTTAAAATATCATTTGAAGAAGTGTTTCTTTCACAAAATGAGTATTGTATATATAACTATAAAATATAGGCTACTCAAAGTCGTTATAGACGCGACCCTGCAGCATGCTTGTGCTTGACTGGCAATAAGCCAGAGACTGCTAGGCTACTCATATTTTCTACCTCTCCACCAGGCACTCATGTCACTTCCATTTCTTTCAGGATAAATAAATTAATTCACGTGTTGTAAATCAGTATGTAGGCCTAGCACACACAGCCCCTAAATTTAGCGATCAACTATGCATAACTACGAGTAACAAAGACAAAATCATTTAATAGAAAAAAAAATGTTGTACGTTAAATGCTAAGTTTATAATATGCATAGTTGATCGCTAAATTTAGGGGCTACCATACTTTATATTATAAACGTAGAAAAAAAAAATGTTGTACGTTAAATGCTATTAAATGATTTTGTCTTTGTTATTCGTAGTTATAAAGTATGGTAGCGCATCAATTTTGAATGATTGTCTTCATGAGTTTGTCTGCATCCATATTGCATGTTTCATCTTACTTGTAAACGTATGCTTGAAGTTATTTCTTCTAGTTCTTTCAAAGCAGTTCTTTCTGCGTTTCCGCTCACATATTTTTAAATCTGTGTAATTGAGGTTCCAAATAATGGCTCATTGGCTTCGATATAACACCTAGAAGCATATATTCTTATGCTCACATGCAAAGTACGTTGCAGTTGTTATTTCTCTGAAATTAAGTTGTCTTTGCTATTCTGTTACTAATAAAAAAAAAAAATGTTTCACTGCTTATCCTATGTTGGCACTATCCCTAAATTTAACTTGAGTAGTTTTACTGAGGGCACCCATCTCACATGAAATTTAACTATGTCAAACATATTCTACCTGCCTTCCTGAAATAAATTTACTATGTATTTGATATGGTAATTAATACTGAGACACTAATTTGGGCAAGGAGCACTAATGACTTGTTTAAGACTTGAATCTTATAAGTTGAGGACTTGCAACTCGACTTGGACTTCTTGGGCCTGTCTTGACTCGGGACTTGACTCGGGACTTGCCTGTCTTGACTCGGGACTTGAATGCAAAGACTCGAGACTTACTTGTGACTTGCAAAACAATGACTTGGTCCCACCTCTGCCCCAGAACACATGGAGGCAGGGCTGGGCTCAAAACTGATGTTGTTTTTCTGATGTTAAACCTAAGCTATGTTGTAAATAGTTGTAAAAAGTACTTTCAGTAATGTATAGACAGATTTGTTTTAATGTTAAAAAAATTATTTACAGGACAAAAAAAATAAACGTGTATATAAGAACGTTTTGTTTAAAAATTATAAGCTATATTAAAAAAAAATAACAATGTACATAATTACTTCTCTTTTATTTACACGTGAATATGCAAAACAAAAAATACAAAATGTACAGAAAGTACTCAGGCTCATTTACAAATAAATTACAGAAATATATAACGTATACAGCTTATTCATTTCATTTTTAACTTACATCACAAAAATAAGCTACAGAAATTAGGTTGTTACATTGACGATGTGACATTAAATTTTTTTTAATCTTTTTTTTTTTGTACCCATTTTTTCCTACGGTTTTCTCTTGCCTAATAGAGAATGGCTAATAAATGTATTTGTTAAGCATTCTCTGAAGAAGAGAAAACAGTCCCTCCATTCTCTCCCTGCTCTCCTGTGCTCTTCTCTCCTCTGCCTTAGGATTGCAAGTGTCAGGTGAGGGAGTGAGTGGAAGCTGGTGGAGCTACTCAGAGAGGACATCAGACTCCAGAGAGAGACAGAGCAAATAAACCATGCCTGTTAACAACAACAGCACAATGAATTTCAGCAAAAACAAATGTGTATATTAACCTGCGTACTTTGTATTTGTTAAGTCCTTTCCCAGCAGGTTCATTTTCTCCAGAATAGTCCTAAAACAAGAGAAAATGGAAACACTTATGAAAAATATTAAGACAGGGGTGCAATCTTAACATTAGACAATATGACACAGCAGGACATGCATACAAAATACAGAAGTGCTCAAGTTTGGTTAAACATTTGTAGACATATCTTGCATGACAGCACTATAAAAACACAACAAAGGGAAAAACTATTGCCTTATATACTGGTTGTCTTATTGTTTGTGGGCTTTGTGAAAAAAAAAAAACAGGTTTTTAACACTTGTTTCGCTAGGTATTTGAGTAAATGAAAACACATTTAAATGTGAATTCCTCTCACCCGCCATGTTTTTTCAATATAAATTCCGTGGTCATTTGCGCGGTAAGAATTTGTGAAGTGTTCTGCATCCAAAAACTGAAAAATGCTGCCTTCAGAGGACGCATTCCAAGGTAGGAAGGCATTAAGGCATGTAATTAAATATTCACTTAGTTATCACCAAAGCGCTCAATATTTTGCTGTAGACCATTAAACTGCTACGCTGCCTCAGAAGTATGTCCAAAATCAGTTTCGTGAGGTGCCTTCCTTGCGTCAAACGCTGCCTGCAAGTCATTGCCTGATAGGGCAGTGAGGCAACAAGTCAGCTGCTTAAGTTTTCGGATGCAGCCCCTAAGATGTGCACTTAATTTTTCTGGGAAATGGAGGGCGCATTTGATGACACTTTCGAATCTTGGCAGGCTTCGTGGTGCCGCAATCGGCCTTGGAATGCGGTCTTCGGAGGGTGCATCCTGAATTGGGACAGCTTACATCGTGACGCTGTGACGTAATCGCACTTCAAATGAAGTTTTCAGAGTGTGCACCCTTCACATTGGGACAACCTTCATAGTGTGATGCAATCGCACTTCAAATCCGGTCTTCGAAGGGCGCGCACTTTACTTAGGGACACAGCTCAGGACCAACGTTGCCTATCCCTGGAGTATACCATTTTAAACTTGCTCAGGTGCAACCAATCAACTTCCAGAGCAAACACCAGGCTAATTGTCCCTCCTGACATCAATTGTACTGGTTTTGATTACTTGAGTATAACACCAGCAGTTTCTTTAAGATTACACTGTTGCTGCAAATAATTCACCACTGTTGGGAAAGTGCTGTCAAAAGACCCCTGAGATACAGTTGTTGAAAGTCGACTTATCTAATCCTGTTATTGTTATTTTTTAATTTTGTATTCATTTTCAGAACTGTTGCCTTTTTTCTTTCATTAGTTGCCTTTTTTCTTTCATTAGTTTGACGTTGTAAGGCAGTGGTTCTCAAACTTTTTTGGTCGCACCCCCCTTTTGAGTGTTTAAAAAGATGAGATAAACAACAGTAATAAAGTGAATAAATTGTGATTACAATATTCACATGAAACTTAAAACAACACAATAAAAACAGGAAAACTTCGGCTGTTAAAAGCATAAAGTCCATTGGTTCCATACCATAAAACAAAGAATTGTAGTGTAATGTTAAAGTGTCCACTGGTGTATATACACAAAACAGAAGTGAAATTGCAATAAAGTGTGATGTGGCTTTCTGGAGAGGTAAGTCCATTAAAGTACACCGCAGTAGTGATGGCTACTTTTGTAATATTCCTTCTTGAAGCTTCAAGTCCTTTATGAATGTTTTATTTCAAATCAGTGGTTGAGGCTTCGAGTGTTGCCACTAGGGGATGTTGATCACCATTTTCAATGATGCAAGATCAGGGCTTCAGAGGCTTTTTGTAAGGAAGCTTTTGTGATGCTGCAAGGTATGAAGTGACAAAAGAGAATGTGGTGGAGAAGTTTAAAAAAACAGCACTGTAAATCTGACATCTGTCATGTGAACAACAATAAATATGGATGCATACTTTCCTGCAGTTTGCTTACCAAGCAAACAGGTCCGTGGATGATGCAGTCAACATGGGACTGCACTTCATCCTGCAGCATCTGGATAAATCAGGGACTTATGTGAGGATCCTGTTTGTGGACTTCAGTTCGGCTTTCAACACTATCATTCCAACACTTCTCCAGACCAAACTAACCCAGCTCTCGGTCCCTAGCTCTACCTGTCAATGGATCACCAGCTTTCTGACAGACAGGCAGCAGCTAGTGAGACTGGGGAAATTCACATCCAACAGCCGCATCATTAGCACTGGCGCCCCTCAGGGGTGTGTTCTCTCCCCACTGCTCTTCTCCCTGTACACCAACGACTGCACCTCTAAAAACCCCTCTGTCAAGCTTCTGAAGTTCACAGACGACACTACAGTCATCGGCAACGAGTCTGACTACAGACAGGAGGTTAATAAGCTGGCTGTCTGGTGCAGTCTTAACAACCTGGAGCTCAACACGCTCAAAACAGTGGAGATGATCATGGACTTCAGGAGAAACCCCCCTGCACTCTCCCCACTCACCATCATGGACAGCACTGTGGCTGCAGTGGTGACATTCAAGTTCCTGGGATCCATCATCTCCCAGGACCTGAAGTGGGACACTCGCATCGACTCGTACAAATACATTGTAAAAAAAGTCCCAACAAAGGTTGTACTTCCTTTGCCAGCTGAGGAAGTTCAACGTGCCACAGGAGCTGCTGAAACAGTTCTACTCAGCCGTCATCGAGTCTGTTCTGTGCACATCGATAACTGTCTGGTTTGGCTCAGCTACAAAATCACATCAGAAGATTACAAAGAACGGTTCAGACTGCGGAGAGGATTATTGGTGCTCCCTTGCCCACCCTTCAAGAACTGAATACATCCAGAGTGAGGAAAGGGGCTCAGAAAATCACTCTGCATCCCTCACTTCCAAGTCATCCCCTTTTTGAACTTTTGCCATGTGGCCGGCGTTACAGAGCCCCAAATACCAGGACAGGCAGGCACAAGAACAGTTTCTTACCCCAGGCAATCTACCTCATGAACAGTTAAATGTTCCCCCAATAAGAGACAAAGTCCCATGCCTCGTCACAGACCATGCCTCATACATGACTCTGTGCAAACCTTCTTCAGATTAGACACATTCCATACTTTGATCACACCTTAAATCTAGTGGTCAAAAAAAAGCCCTCTCTCTGACAGATCTTCATGTCATTAGAGATCAATGCAGAAAAGCAGTTACCTTCAGCAGCTCCAGCACCGATGGCACTGAGAAACTCTCCACAATCCAGCAGCAGATAGCCAGGCCAAAATAGAAGCTGATTCAGGAGGTGAAAACAAAGTGGAGCAGCATATTTTCCATGCTTCAAAGAGTATATGAAGAACGTGAAGCAGTTGGTGCTGCTTTAACAACTTACAACATAACATCCTTAAACAGTGGACAGTTTGAAGCCGTCTCACAGTGTCTCTATGCCCTTTCCCCCTTCAATCATGCCACAGTTAAACTCTCTGCAGAGAAGGTGGACACAGCTTCAAAGATCATACTTATTGTCAGAATTAGATTTTTATTAAATCAATGAAAAGGCACACAAACTGACATCAACAACAGTCATTTATTTCACAAACAACTTGATCACAAACCTAAAACAATGCTTCAGAGTAGAGCTGCATGGTTATAGTTTAAAGATCGCAATCTCAATTCAACCCCCCCCATGATCTTAATCCTGCATGTCTACAATTCAGACCATTATATTTCAACTAGAGGAGCGCTGACAGGACCTGCATAGGCTTTCCGTGGACAGTGCATTTTTATGCAAATTAAGCAATTTTATGAGCTCTAATGTACATGAAACTGCTGGATGGTGTTTCCTGAGCACTGTACTGTAGTTTTACTCAATAAAATCGTTGCATTTATGAAATATGACCTATTAATGCATTGTCCACGGAAAGCCTGTGTAAGCCCTGTCAAATAAGTTACAGGTGTCACCACCTGTTTTTCCATGGATAATGCATTAATAAGTCATAATTTGTGATTGTAATGATTTAATTATTAGTTACTTACGTGGCTGGCGATGGAGGTCCGCATCGTCAGTGAAGGTGGGGCAGCCAGGCAGGCCCATCAACTTCCACGCGTCCTGGAAGTAGTTGTTTAAGTTTTTGCAGGGATTCGGCGTGGAGGTGAAGAACAAATACTTCGCATCGGGCTCGCCTGGCAGCTTCTCCTTCAGCCGGACGAATCGCTGTACCCACCCATACTCCTCCTCCGTCAGGGCGATTTGGGCTGGGCCAAAATCATGGATAATGCATTAATAAGTCATAATTTGTGATTGTAATGATTTAATTATTAGTTACTTGCGTGGCTGGCGATGGAGGTCCGCATCGTCAGTGAAGGTGGGGCAGCTTTTACTCAATAAAATCGTTGCATTTATGAAATATGACCTATTAATGCATTGTCCACGGAAAGCCTGTGTAAGCCCTGTCAAATAAGTTACAGGTGTCACCACCTGTTTTTCCATGGATAATGCATTAATAAGTCATAATTTGTGATTGTAATGATTTAATTATTAGTTACTTGCGTGGCTGGCGATGGAGGTCCGCATCGTCAGTGAAGGTGGGGCAGCCAGGCAGGCCCATCAACTTCCACGCGTCCTGGAAGTAGTTGTTTAAGTTTTTGCAGGGATTCGGCGTGGAGGTGAAGAACAAATACTTCGCATCGGGCTCGCCTGGCAGCTTCTCCTTCAGCCGGACGAATCGCTGTACCCACCCATACTCCTCCTCCGTCAGGGCGATTTGGGCTGGGCCAAAATCCTGGTTCGTATTGTGGCTGGTCGCCTGTGGGCACACCTGAAAACACACAAGCCACTCAGAGGCAACAATCAAATCAAGCAGAGGTATGAAAAGCAAGTCATATGCTCACATTAATGAGATGTGCCTTTTGAGATGTGGATCTCTGGGGCCCCAGCACCTCCTGGATGGTGATATTTTAAAACACACCCCCTCTGTGGCCGTAGATGGAAGAAAGCAGCGCGGCGAAGTGCCCGTAAAACTGCCATTGAACTTTCTGCATGGGGTCATTTTCCAGGAGGGCTTTGGACAGGAGAGAGCGCAACGTCAAGGTTCCAGTCTACAGTCAATGGCAGGTAAGTACGCAGTGAAGGTAAGACTAACTCAATAGCTCCGGGATAGCCTGCGCTGCCTGGGTCCGGCACATCAGAAGGGTGGCCTTGGAGATGTCCCGAACCTCCTTTTTCAGCCTTCACCGAAGTCCGGTGGATGGCCACGCCCCTCTTCAGTGACCTGCGCAGGCTCACCATTTCACACCGAAGACCGATCAGGGTGTTTTTTGACAGGCGGCATGACGGCGGAGGGGTTTCGGCGATGTAGCTGATGAAGTTGCCAACGTTCATGACATAGTGCTGTGTGGTCGTCTCCGTCATGTTGGCCTGTCGAGGGAGCTGACCCACATGCAAGCTGACAAATAAACTTTGATGACACGGCGCCAAAAACATGGAACACTACTCACGCATGTATTTTGATGGTTTCATTCAGGAAACAGAAGTCGGACAGCTTGCCCTTGCCCTCGGCCATGTAGGCAATGAATTTCTTAATTCTGTATATCTGACCGCCATCATTTTCCTTGAGTTTGGAGGTGGGATCCGGGCCTAGCTGGTGCCGCCTGTATTCCTCCAGGACCTCGTCTGCACACAAAAGGCAAAAGAGGAAGAGCAAAGGCACAGTTAACACAGCATTTTGCAAAAGAAAAAAATACTAACTGCAAGAGAAGTGTCAGACTCACTCAGAACTGCCACGTGATCGGGATACTGCTGGGGTTTTTTTTCCCGCGACCGCTGAGAGGTGGAGGGCTTCTCTGCGCTGGTGGAGGGCTTATTGCCACTGGTCGCGGACTTCTTGCCTCTGGCTTCTTCGGGCTGCTGATTAGCAGAGGGCTCACCGGGTGAGGAGGGCTGCGCAGGAGCTTCTAGGGCCTCTTCCGCAGGGGTGTTGTCCTCATCATCTGGCCCGGGAGAGGAGAGGAGCTTTCGGGCCACCTGACCCACTCCGGCAGCACCCAAGGAGGCCGACCTCCTCTTCAGGATCCGGTACCGCCTGGTGACATTCCGCAGACTCTCCGTGAGTATGTCAACCTGTTTGTTCAGGTCTGCCACCTGGGTCTTGAGGAAGTCCTTTTGGCGTTTACAGCCTGCATGGTCGCACTCTTCCTCCTCCAGCTCCTCTTGGTCAGGGGTCATGTCGGCCTCTTCTGGCTGCTGGTACTCCTCCAGGTCCAGGGTGGAGACCATTGGGACGGCAGGGTTGGAGACCCTCAGGGCGGTCAGCTTCGCGATGACCTCTCTCCTCTTGCATCGCAGGAGCGCGTCGTCCTGCGCCACCACAGAGATCTCGCTGTGCATGCGAACGTGCCAGTCAAGTCTGTTGGAGAACTTGCCACACCCCACAATCGGGCATTTGCCCGAACGGGCGTTGATTCGGCCCGACTCAATGGCCAACAGCAGCTTCCTTTTCTCCTTGTTTTCCACCTTGTGAATGATGACAAGGTGCTGGCTGAGGCGGGTGTACATCCGCAGACTCAGCAGGCATGTCTCCACAGGCATTTTGGGAAGGCTTTTATTGCAAAAGGTGAGCACAGGTAAACGGATGGTACCTGGATAGGGGACTGGTGTGGAATGACTGGGTCCCTCACACTGAGGGCTTAGAAAGCCTTGGTTCTATTTCAATTAAGTCACTCTACACTTACCTGAAAATGGACTGCAATCTAAAGTAAGTCATGTATACTTACATGGTAATGCACTGCTTTCCCATGAGCCACCTTTTCACACCTGTAGCATCCCAACTGTAACCTAATAGGCTATCCGCGGACACCGTGCTATCAAAGTATGCATATAAAAAAGTTTTAATGTCCACGGAAAGCCTGTGTACGTCCTGTCAAATAAGTTACAGGTGATCAAATTACACTTGTAACTTACTTGACGGGACTTACACAGGCTTTCCGTGGACAGATCATTTTAAAGCTAACAATGATTATTTACAAACTGTAATATACATCAATGTGTTAGACGCTGCTTTCTGTGCACATTGCTGTAGGTTTTTTCAAATACATTCAATACATACATGAAAAATAACTCATAAACGCACTGTCCACAGAAAGCCTGTGTAGGTTTTAAAAATGCAATTATTTTTGACTGTGTAAAAAATAATAACCCCTCTTTGAAACATTTTTAAAAAGGTAGTGCAAGCAGCAAGTCAGGGAATAATTTTTATCCAAAATTTACAAGGTAAGTTAAACAGTCTTATTTTGAGAATTGTGTTTGTAGAAGTTCAAATCTAACTAACTTAATTTGCATTTCTATTCTATTTTAAAGATACAGGTAAAATGCCCACTGTGTCCTGCAAAGGTGTTATACCTGAGGCACCACCTGAGGTCCCAATACAACATGCAGAACAACGAGGAGAGGCAAATCATGCTGCGCTTGGCCAGGGGGCGGGTCTTGCTGCGTGATGTCAGGTGTTCTGAGTGCAGTATCGTTTATAACCGAGTTGAACGGCACCTCAGATCGGGCCATCCAGAACTCATAGTAAGTCTTATCTCAAACTAGCCTGCTTGTTTTTATGGATTTAGTTTTTGATTAATTTGTTAAAAAAAATCAGTTTCTTTAGGCAAAACAGGTGAAAGCCTGCATTCGTGAGCTACAGCTAAAGGTCAGTGTAGACCCACCTGAAAAAGCTAAAGGCTCAGAAATGTTAGTGTCTCACCTGCATGACGCCGAAGAAAGGGAGGAACGGCAGGTGGCACTCCCCCAGCCGCAGCCTCCAGAGAGCCAGCTGACACTCCCCCAGCCTGCAGAGGAGTGTTTCCAGTTGCTTTAGACATTTAGACATTAGTATTTTTTACAAGATAAAATAATTTTTTAAAAATTGTTTTGTTTTTTTTGGTGTGTTTTCATTGGAAATCAACCTCCAGGGGAACATGAACCTGCTAGGTACGGGTTAAGTGATAGGTTTAGTAATTATGCTATTCTTTGTCCATTAACAATACATTAACAACTTTTTTTATTTGTAGTAGAATCACTTCTACAGGAAGACAATGCGCAGGATGATCTCATCTTTTCATGCAGCATAGTAAGTATTAGGTGATCAGTTCGTTTGTATTTAGATTCTGTTGTTTCTCTTTAACCTTAACACCAAGCTAATTCTGTTATGATGTTGTTGTTTTTTCCTGCAGGATAACATGGACCTTTGCACACTCAATTTGTCAGAGTTTATAACATTATAAACATTTAAAGTGTTATATATTTTTAAAATGTATATAGTTCTTATTTAATGTAAAATTTTCAATCTTGTATTTTTTAACTATTTTATTTTAAAGAATTATGGATATTTATACGGTTCTCCGAAACCGTTCAATGTTGTTCAAAACTGTTTAAACTTTTAAAATTCAAACATAACAATTATTTAAGATTAAATATTTAAATGTTTTATTTCACGACTACGAAGTTCATTTTTTTTAAAGAATATTGTTTATTTTTAGAGATTATTATCATATTTTTTATTCCACGTTTGTTTGTTTTTTCTATCATGCTTTAATTAAACTTTTTAAACTATGATTTTGTCTCTGTGTTACTGATTTAAATAATTTGAATAAAAAATGGAAAACCCTATTTAAAAGGAACTTGCATATTGGACTATAGATGGTAGGGGGTCACATGGGCAGTCAGGGATACAGTTAGATTGGTTTTGGTCATATAGGCTATTAGGGGGACAATTAGGCCATTTGTGGTCATATAGGTGATCAGGGGGATAAATAGGCTGTCCGTGGTCACATAGGTGGTCAGGGGGACAAATAAGCTGTTCGTGGTCACATAGGTGGTCAGGGGGACAAATAGGCTGTCCGTGGTCAGCGGGCGGGGCCCGGGGTGGTACTTAGATTAAAGGTGGACAAATAGGCCGTTCGTGGTCAGTGGGCAGGGGCTGGGGGCGGTGCTTGGACAGCCAGAGGGCCAATGAGAAGTAATCGGCCATATGGTCCGTGGACGGCCAGCCACAACCTATTTGCCGTGCCCCGCATAGGAGGTCTGTGTCCAGGAGGCTGCCACCCTATGGCCGACCCCTAGAAAAGGCGCAAAACCGAAGGGCCGTTTTGTCGCCGTTCTGCGGGGCCCCTGGGCGCCCTGGGTCTTAGCCGACGCCTCTGGCCTAGAGGTCTACACGGAGGACCTGAGACCCGAGGACCCGGGACCCGACCCAGGATCCGTACGGGTTCGGGGCTATATTTTAAAAAGTCAGCCGGGTCCGGGTCGGGTCCCAATCTATTACTTCGGATCCCGGGTCTGTTTAACATTGTGTGTAATACCCGAGTCGATCGGACTCGGAGAACACCCGGCCGTTATCAGAGTCAGTCAGTGCTGTTCGTGTGTTGTTTTGTAACTTACACTTTTCTCATTTCAAATTACCGACTCTCAACTTGTAAAATTAGGATAAGGTGAAAAAAAAAAAAAACACGAGCGACGTCATCAGAAGCAGGGGGGGCGGAATTAATGCACACGCACGGGGATAATGGATACCTTCATGAGTGATCTTTCAAATAATTGACGGTCTGCGTCGGTTCCGAGTAGTACATTTTTGACATTTCTCGGTTCTGCACGGGCCCGGGTCCAACTTTCAAAATAATAGACGGGGCCGGGTCAGCCCCACTGAATTTTTGGACCCGTGTAGACCTCTACTCTGGCCGTCCCTGCAGGGGCAGAAAAAATCATCTAGGGGGCGGCGTGCAGCATCCCACGAACAGCCTGCCACGAACCACCTTTTAAGCGCTCCGGCAATGGCCTTAGGCAGGTGATGGAGGTTAACTAGTAAAAATGAAACGAGACCAGGAACATAACCAAATATGGGCACTCAGGAACTAGTGATGGGAAACCGAGGCTTTCTGAAGCGTTTGAGGCGTTCATGAAATTGTGCCGAAAAATGGTTCATTACTCGAAGCTTTTAACACAGTGTGCATTACCGACATCTGGTGGTCGGACTTTGTTTTCTCTACCATTTCTGACAAATCATTGCGGCGCAGAGGATGGTTTGAAAAAGCATGTGACCAAAAGCTTCGGAAGTCTGTGACATTCAAGAGTGGAATCAATCTGGGATCAATCAATACAATATCTAATCTGATATAATCTCCCTACTGACAGCCCTCAAAGTGACTGAATAATCCTTTTACGCATCAGGTGGGATCGTGAAGTGCCAGTTTTTTCAAACCAGCTGTCCCAACCTTCCGATACTGCATGACCTTCGAAGCTTCAAACGTCATCAATCACGTGGTGTTGTCATTTCGATACAAGCATCGGCACAGTGTGTGATACAATAGTGCTTTGAAAACTGCGTCAGCATCGGAGCTGCGGTATCAATTGTCCCATCACTAACAGGAACTAAACCAGAACAGAAGACAGGAAAACACAGAAACAAGGTCTATAACATGACAGGGTGTGACACCTACAAGAGACTAAAGAATATACAGTGGGTACGGAAAGTATTCAGACCCCCTTAAATTTTTCACTCTTTGTTATATTGCAGCCATTTGCTAA
>NW_015555814.1:35651-41488 GCF_001515605.1 Sinocyclocheilus anshuiensis
GTATATCCTGTGGTGCACATTGCCTGTTTTTGGGTTAACTAATGTTAACAGATTCAACTTAAAATTAAGTTCAAAACTTACTAATACATTATTAAAATTTAAACTAAGATTAATAAATTCTATATAAATATTGTTCATGTTAAGTAATATTGATAGTTAATTTAAACAAATTAAACTTTAATGTGAAGTTTTAAATATTGTTCTGTGTGTGTGTTTCAAACACCTGTTGTTTTGGATTAACCCTTTCATTGACGCGCCCAAGAAGATCCAAGATGGCGCCGCTGTGTTTGGCTTTTGCGCTAGCTAAACAGGAGACTTCAAACAGCGAGTGATCCACCGCCGCTCAGGATGGCCTTACTCAACGTGCGGTCTGTGGTAAACAAGACTTTTTTTCTTCTATTCCTTTTATTCGTGCTATTCCTACAGATCCCTATAAGAGTTTTGAGGTTCAAATATTCTTAATGGACTTGGTAACTCCAGTACTGTGTGTAGTTGTCTATCGACCTCCACAGCCTAACAATGCTTTTTTGAATGAATTTGCAGAGTTTATTGGGAATGTTGCAACAATGTATGAAATTATTTTATTATTGGGTGATTTTAACATTCATGTTTGTTGCCCTGGTAAACCGTTATCCAATGACTTTTGCAATCTTACAGACTCTTTCAGTTTCTCTCAATGGGTGCAAGGTCCGACGCATAATCAAGGTCAAGGTCATACCTTGGATCTGATTTTCTCACATGGTCTTTCTATTATGAACATGGAGATTAATGACACTGGCTTTTCTGATCATAAATCTGTGATATTCGCTACTACTCTTCCTCGCACATCTAGTGAAGTTCCTGTCCTGGCCCGATGGTCTCGTCATTGCTGCTTCCAGCTATATTTTTATATATTTTTTTCCTTCACAAATGCTTACAGATCATTCAATCATTTAAAAAATACTTATTATTGTAAAGTATTACCAAAAACTTTTTATGATCTATGTCTCATTTGTTAACATTAGTTAATTCATTAACTAACAATGAACAATATAATTTTTACAGCATTTATTAATCTTTATTAATGATAGTTAATTAAAATGTTCATGTAATTTACAGTACATTAACTAATGTTTACCGATACAACTTTAAATTTGAATAATGTACTAGTAAGTGTTGAACCTAATATTTATAAAGCATTTATTAATCTTAGTTAATATTATGTTAAATAATATAGTTAATTAATGTTAACGAATGAAACCTTAATGTAAAGTTTTACCAAAGATTTATATATTGTTGTGTGTGTGTGTGTGTGTTTCACAGTCTTGATGTTTTGGATTAACCCTTTCATTGCCGTAACCCGAGCCCACTGTGCACCGTTTTCCTGATGCCACCTGTCACGAATCCTGTCCATGGACTTACGTTCGATCGCCACCAGAGGTCACCCTTCCATTACATTGACTCTCACACTACACAAACTGTTGCATTTCATCTCGGACTACATATCCCATCATCCATTGCACTGATTGCACACAGCTGTAACCAATCACACACTCACTATATTACCCCCACTCAGATCCTTTTCAAACTGCCGAGTATTGTTAGCTTTTATCTCTCCCCTAGCGATAGCAACTTTATGGAGCCTTTCTGAGTTTGTTCTAAGTATAATCTGATTCTTCCGTGTCTTGATCCCAGCCTGTTTGCCTCCTCCTGTCTGTTTTCTGCCCTGCCCTGTTTGGATATTGTTTGCACCTCGCTTGGACTATTGCTTGTCTTGGAATACCCGTTTGCTTCACCCTCAGGATATTGTTAGCCGCCAATCGACCACGCCCTTTTTGGATTACTCTTTTGTCTTGCCCTCAATATACCTATTTGCCATTGTTTGACCCATGCCTGATATGACCACATCTCTTTCTAATAAAAGCCTGCAGATGGATCCGCACGTTTCATGTCTCGTTCGTCCCGTTACACCACCGGGGTGGCGATTGCGCTGATGGCTTGGGCCCGTCATTGCTGCTTGCAGCTATACTTTTCTTTACTCTACTAAAGAGTGTTCTTTAGACTTTTTGAATGTTCCATCAGTATGCTTGAGTTATTTTGATGTGCTAAAAGAACAACAGTAAATACATGAAATATGTGTGTGTAGCTGAGTGTGAAACAAGAAGTGTTATTTTAGAGACCCTACATGCTCGCTTCTAAGAAAATGACTTGCATTTGATACTTAGACATGCATGGGTAATAGTTAAGACACCTTAAATATGCAGTATGATTGGACTAGATAGAAGTATCTGGATTTGATTAGGATATAAATATTGAGTTAAGGTATTTCCTCTTTGTCACATTCTGCAGCCGACCTGTGTGACTGTTGACCATTTCTTGCAAGAAATAAATTCTCAAAAGACTTTTGTCTCATACCTTCATTGAAATACAAAATTGCCACGACCGCTTTTTCATCTGCTGTGTGAGTATCATAGGTCCGATTGCTTAGAAAAGATAGAGCAGACCAGTGGTGTAGTCGGGGCCATACGCAAGTATACACCGTATGCGTACTTTTTTCCCCGGGCTGTTTGTGTATTACGACTTCTAAGGATCAGTATTTGCGTATACCCTCGGTATACCCACTTGTTTTGTTGCTTCGCAAGTTCATAATCTACTATGTAGTTTCTCCTTTAATGGTGTCCCACAGTTGTGTGAAACTTGTGATTCTTTGGTTTAATTGGTGCATTGTCACTTCTGTCATTCTACCTTTTCCCGCCCATCATCGACTGAGTGCGCATGTCCGCTGCAGTGAGAGAACTCCGCTCAAATTACAGTGAACTGCAAAAATAAAATACTCCAAAAAGTGTGAAGCGGCGCTACACAATGCATCCGCCAGCCGTGTGCAAAAGCAGAGCGGATCAGTCTCTCGCACAGCGGTGCGCCAAAATGTAAAGTGATAAACAGCGCAAATCGCTTCATCCATTCAGATGTGACACAGTATTATTGTTATAGTCGTGTGATATATGAGAATATTAAAAGTTCTATAATGATGCTGGCTGAAAACAGCCACGACAATGTAAACTGCATGAAGAGATAAACTGTAAAACACCAATACATAGGCTTGTCAATTCAGCACCATATAGCCTAATTTACCATTGTTTTACTTATTGTGACCACCATCTTACTAATAGGCCTACTAATTATAAGCAAGAACTTCTATTAAAATAAATTAGAACTAAACATCTAAAGAGAGAAGTAAAATGTTGATTCAGTAAGAGCCTGATTAAAGATAAATATCAGTGTCTTATATAAATTAGGTGTGTATTATTTACAAATATTAAAGTTCTTAAAGGGATAGTTCACCCAAAAATGAAAATTACCATTTACTCAACATGTCATTCCAAACCTGTATGAATTTCTTTCTACTGTGGAACATAAAAAAGAAGATAATTTGAGAAATTCAAGACATTTTTGTCCATACAGTAGAAATCAAGGGTATAAGCAAAATGGTTTGGTAACATTCTACAAAATATCTTCTTTTGTGTTCCACAGAAGAAAGTAAGTCATACAGGTTTGCAGTCACAGGGTGAGGAAAGGATGACAGAATCTATTAGAAGTAGGCCTACATTTTCTGCATTCTAGATCAAAATCATTGCTTTACTGTCAAGTGCATTTCTATCTGACAAAAATGCATTTTCTTTGAATTCAGTAATATCTATCATTATTTGTTTCTGTCCAGTTTTATTTATTCATTTATTTACTCCAATTGAAGGCCCTGTAACCCAGCAAAACATTCATGGGGGAACTCGTGGGCCGGATATGTCAAGGGCCGAATTTTAACCCCAGTCCAGCCCTGCCTACACGCTGCAAAAGCCACTTGCAGTATAATTCCCTTCCTAAAGAATACAATCAGTGTATAAATGCATAAAATAAAACATTAAATTCAGATGTAGGCTATCTGTGAAGCACTTTTCACAATGAATGTAATTCTTAAAGAAACATGTTGAAATTATATAGAACTGTAACAATGACAATAAAGTTCTATTCTATTCTATTCTAATAATGCGGTCGACAAACCTGAGCTGGAACAACCTGGAAGTCATGCTGTAGACTACTTGAAAAATCTGTTGACCAATTTTAGAGTGCACTGTATTGATATTACTAAATTACTAATAAACCAACAACAATAAAAAAAAATATTATTATTTTTTTTTGGTGGTGGTGGTGGGACGGGGTGTTGGGGGGCGACTGGGTAATAGTAAACCACTTTTTTCTTTAGGACTACACCACTGGAGCAGACCTCTCCTGAGCCAGTCGATTTGACACCTCATTCATGGGTCTACAACAAATGGTGTGGGATGAGTTACGCGCCGAAATTTTGTGTGGAAGAAGAAATATGCGAGAGAACAATTAGTGATGTTTTGCCTTATAGGCAAGCACCACTAACAGCTTAAATAGTAGATTAGTAAATTGGCTTTCTCAAGCCAACTTAACTACAGTATGTATGTGAAAATAGTATGAAATAGGCTACTCAATTAAAAGAGTAATTGTAGTCCGTTAATGATTCCAAATTACATGACAAAAATTGTAGTTAGTAACATAATCCATTACCTTACACATTTTAAGTAATATAATCTACTACTAGACTACTACAAATAGATTACTTTTTGATTACTTTTAGATTACTTTTGACCCAACCCATTTATCACATTGATATAAATAGGATAAACTCGTACCATATTGAAAAAAAAAGACAGAAAATATATTCCATTCATTCTTATTAACGACATGAAGTCGTAAAGTTACGTCAAGGATTCCTAAACTGGGGTTCATGAAGGAACTGCAGGTACATGAAGTCAATGAAAAGCGTATCATTAATTCATTAGCAAATAATTAATTAATTCATAAAAATATCAAATTAAAATAAATATTTTTTTAACATAACATCGATCAAAATAAAACATTACTAAAAAAAGAAACATTTCATTTGATTACCTGCATGTCATGTGACAAAAAAAGTTTGGGAATCCCTGCATTACATGTAAATAAGAAATAACGTGAATTTGTGCATTTTAATGTGTTTAAAAGACAAAAGCCTTCCAAAGATATTGGGGCTGTGAATCTTTGGGTAGACAGTGAATCGATTCGATTCACGATTCATAGGTTTTCAATTTGATACAAGAACGATTTTTGCAAATTAGGAACGATTCGATTTGAGATGATTCACAATTAAATTTGATTAACGATTCGATTCTCCATTCTTTAAGTGCATTCACTGGACTATTTAAATGCTTCCCCTTAATTCTTTAAATGCTTAGTCTGGGGGCAAATTACACAGCAGCCTTTATGGAGTCAGAAAAAAAAATGTTAGATGTAAGTTTAATGATGCAATGGCATGACATGGTATATGTAGAAATGTAAGTAAGAAGTGACCGAAATGTCAAATACAATAATAATATGTATGTATTTTTTGTAAAATAAATTATTTTCTTATCTCTTACTTTGAATTGGCTACAAGAAAGAAAGCCAACCTACTGATCTGCTACTTAAGCTTATTATTCTTCTTAGACTAAATTTCTGAACGCTACTCCTCCTAGAGCTTTCAAGCTAGAACCACCAAACTCAGCCCAGCTCTTCAGACTGATCTGACTTATGGCATGTTCACACCAGACGCGAAGCAAATATCCGCATCGTGTCACTCGCTCTAGATTACTCACGGGATGTTTTTCGCGTGTTACTTGGTAATCATGCCAGCAACATGCTAATAATAGGCTAATCATGCTAGCAACTTGTTATCAACATCTATCTAATCCAGTGGTTCCCAACCCTGGTCCTGGAGGCACCCCAACACTGCACATTTTGCATGTCTCCTTTCTCTG
>NW_015555814.1:41498-44008 GCF_001515605.1 Sinocyclocheilus anshuiensis
CGTGCAGTGTTGGGGTGCCTCCAGGACCAGGGTTGGGAACTACTAATCTAGTCTATCTAAATTTTCAAACTTCAGGCTTTTACAGCTGCTTTAAACTTTCAGGCTATTTCAGCCAACCTAAAGTTTGTCTTGACGAACTTATTTATCTAGTTATTATTATTATTCTTAGACTATATTTCTGAACGCTCCTCCTCCTAGAGCTTTCAAGCTAGAATCACCAAACTCAGCCCAGCTCTTCAGTCTGTTCTGACTTAGTGCGCTTGTCTTTTCAGACTGATCCGACTTATGGTTTTCATAAAAATGAAGATTAAAAATCATAAAAATCCCATAGACTTACATAGTCACTTACTAATCATGCTAACGACATGCTAGTCACTTGCTAATTATGTTAGCAACATGCTAGTAGCATGCTAATCATGCTAGAAACATGCTAGTAACTTGCTAATCATGCCAGCAATATGGTAGTAACAGGCTAATCATGCTAAAGACATGCTAATCATGCTAGAAACATGTTATCAACATCTATCTACATTTTCAAACTTCAAGCTTTTACAACTGCTTTAAACTTTCAGGCTAGGCTTTCTCAAGCCAACCTAAAGTTTGTCTTGATTAACTTTTTTTATCTAGTTGTGTTTATGGTCTTAACGTTTCATCAGTTCATTCTGCTTTTTATTCAGCTTAGCTGCAGCGATTGATGGATGCCTTTGTCCATATTAGGGATTTCCTGGCATGAAACCCTCTTAAGTTCTATATGCGCAAGATCACTTCTCTTTCAGTGCAAAAACTTCTTTATTCTCTTTTTTATAAAATAAAATGCTAATATTTAACTTTTTCTCTTCGGCGAATGATGATTCTGAAAGAAAATGTGCCCGATGTCTGTTTACTATAGCAACGAACGCAACTTTCATGCATGTGATTGACAGATAAACCTCGCGCTCTTATCTCAAGGTTGTTGTTAATGCTGTGGTTTCCTTCGTACATTCGGTTTAATAACATTGTTAAAATTCATTTATCACACCGTGGAACTGTGCGTATGCTTTAGACACTTACAGTATATTGTTTTTGCTCCGTCCATGCAATAAATGCGCAGCCTTCAACTGCTCAGGTAATGTTGACGGCATGACCAAGAGCCATTGAAAAACTACAGAAAAGTAAAAATACTTTACTTTAGCATTACTGGCCACGAGAACTAAGGAGAGATCACACACTGGCTGCTCAAAAAATGTGTCAGCTGTGAACGGAGCGTGAGCACAATCCTGTGACATGCGGTAAGTGGCGCACGTGAAGGAGAGATGTGAGTGCATGAATGATGCTGTTCAAGGTCTCCATTGATTTGTGCTTCTAGTAATTTAATATGTATACATATCGAAAACATTGAATCACCATAGAAATCGCGATTAAAAAATCCATGTTTCAAGATTGATGCATCGTCAGGGTTTGTAATCGATGCATCAAGAAAAGGAGTGAATCGTTACACCCCTAAAATATATGGTAATACATTGCATCAACTACTTATGAACACATAAATATTTAATTTTAATTATCACTCAGTAAGTTATTTGACAATGTTGAAATGTGGAGAAAACACTTATATTTATAAATCCAGCTGTCAAATGCTGTGTGACCTGTCAATTTTCTTTGTAATTAAAGCCACCTGACTCGTGACTGGTCTTTGTGTGAATGTCCACAAAACACAAAGAGTTTCTGAATGTATATAAGTGGTAGGCTATTTTAGAAAGAAAGATGTAAAAGATGAAAAAGAGGAATTAGGGAGAATCAGTAAATTAACAGTAATTTATTGCTATGTGAATAGTTTGTAATCATGTAATCAATAAAAAAGTAACTAGTCTGATTACAAGAATTTTAAAATGTAATGTAATTTAATCTAATTACAAGTACTTAATTTTTGGAATCTGATCATGTAATCCAGATAACATGTAAACAGTTACTACCCAGCTCTAACTACAAGCCAAATATATGTACAATACTCAATTACACTTTTTAAGTATATTTTGATCAAATGATCAGTATAGAGAAGTATAGGCCAAATATACTGTCAATATAAGTGAAGTATACTTAAGTACAATTTATTTCACTTAAGTGCAAAGTATATTTCTGAGAAATACATCAAATGTATTTCTGAGAAGTACATTAAAGGTAGACTGAAAGTATGCTTTTTTAATTTTAGTTAAAAGTAGTATACTAATAGCACAATTGAATAAACATTTTTTTTTTTCTTAAGGGACTGCACTTTTCCATCCTAAAAATATAAACTACAACATATACTCTCTATAACACTGCATTGGCTGACTATTTGTAATGTGGGGTTTGGGTTTTGTTTTTGTTTCATGTTCATGTTTTCCATGTCTTTTATTTTCTAATTGTTTCATGCTGTTAGTGTCATGCTTCCCTTGCCCTCATGTATCTCTGCCTTGTTTATGTGTCATGTTCTGATTGGTTGTCCTAGTCATGTGTCTTGTTTCCCATTGGTTTGTTCTTGTCATGTGACC
>NW_015555814.1:45528-56630 GCF_001515605.1 Sinocyclocheilus anshuiensis
CAACTCAGTGCCTGCCCTGTCCCGGCCATGGAGGCCGTCCATGAACTCACTGTCTGTCCTGCCACGGCCATGGAGGCCGTTCATGAACTCACTGTGTGTCCTTTCACGGCCAAGGAGGCCATTCAAGAACTCTCTGCTTGTTCTGTCTCAGTCAAGTGGTCTATCCATGTCTCTGCTCCGTCATAGCTTCCTGCTCTGCCTGCTCCGCCACGGCCCCCCCGCTCTGCCTGCTCCGCCACGGCCCCCCGCTCTGCCTGCTTCGTTACACTATTAAAATTGTAGAAATTTTAAAATCCAGCTGGTTACTTTTAAAACCATTAAAGGGTTAGCTTCTTATTAATGGGCAGCTCCTTTTTATCTCTGTGATGCTGATTCTGATTCTCAAGCAATTGTTTGTATTGTGTATTGATAACGTTTATTTTATAAAGTTCTATAGAAATAAAGGTGACTTGACTCAAAGTATATTTACACAAGCAAACATATTCATATGTGCAGAGACACAGGACTTCAATAATCAATATCCACACAGTTAATATTGAATAAATTTATTTTTGTAAAGAAATTCACTTATTTCTGGAAATATCAATATACCACATTTATCTACCACTTTGTTGCAATTAAAATGTTTATGTATGTAATAGTTTATTTAAATAGTTTAGTTTTCTTGGTTACAATTCTGGAATCCAACTTTTTAAAAAAAGTATTTTTTGTCAAAATTAGACATTGTCTATAGAGGACAAATCACATATACTGATATACAGAACATTTTCAGGCTTTTGAAACACTTGATTTACTTTCAATCACTTTACTTTAAATTTTCTTAACTCCTCTCTCTACATATTTTCTGAAATTTGGTGGATTTCAGAATCACTAAACTGAATCATAGACCGGGCAGAAACATTTCTGTTTAATTAAATGTATTTTTCCAAAGTCTCAACAGCTTCATGTTTTGAGTATGTTCTCCAGTTGTCTGGGATCTTACCATGACCATCAAATGTATTATTGTAGTATTTTTCCAGATCTTCTTGGAATCTGCACACAAACCACTTCCAGTAGGGCAGTTCCGAGATGTCAGGGGTGATGCTCCAGTCTGCATAAACTCCTCCTGCTCTTCTGTATTCTCTCCAAGGAAATTTGTCATCTGAGTCATCAGGATAAAAAAATCGATCACTTGCTACGCCTGATGTGCATATAGTAATAGACAAGTTTGTTGTTCTGCTGTAAATCCACCCATTCAGTCCAAGATTACGATGGATAGCAACACTGTGATCTCCATCATGGTTTTCTATGGTGTTGGTGCAGATGGCTTTACAGAACGGACACTGATCACCTCTGTCAGTGCTGTTGGGTTCAATCAGAAGCTCATCTGGTCTGAATTTATAGTCCAGCTTTACTGGAAATGTCTCTGTGTTGAATCTACTGCTGATGTCAGACATTATATCAGTAAGTTCTTGTCTCATCACATCTTCGAGGAGGTTGAAATCATCAACATCATCATGTTTGACTCCACTGAGGTCTTTTTCAGAGAAGATCAGCTCATCTGAGAGCTGCTGTGTGAAACTCTTCAACCACAAACCAGCATCTCCTCTCTTCACTTGAACATGTTTAGTAGATTCATGAGCTGCTTTCATGATCGTCTGCTGCATGAGTTTAATATTCTCCTCCATCTTGGGTAAAACATTGACACTGAACTGATTATTGATGTACTGACTGACTTCATCTCTGATGAAACTCTTGAAGTGATCTCTGGGATTACGAATGTAGTTCATGTATTTGTCAAAATCCTCCTCTTCTGCCAGTGTCTTCAGGATGTGTTTCTCCTGATTTGATCTGCTTCCATTCAGTGATTCACAGTTTGATCTCATTTCATCTGTCAGATCTCTAGCGGTGTTCTTGTAGACACTCTGCTCAATGGGATCTTTAAGTTTCTGACAGATGATCTCACCAAATATAGCAGCTGATGTTGCTCCATGACAGTATTTCTGGAAAATACTATAGTACTCATCTTTTTTCTTGTCACTGAGGATTTCTTTCATGTTCATTATGTCAATGTCTCTGATTGCTGGAGTGTCACTGATGATCTTCATGTTCATTTTCCAAAACAAATCAAACTCCTTCTTCAGTGTTTCTTCATCATTTGCTCTATCTTTGAGCTTTAAGGCAAGTTCTTTGCTCTTTTCAAAGAGAGTGTTTTCATGATGTGTCATCTGATCATGTTTTTTCTTAAGGACTTTTTGATGAAGAATCTCATTCATTTTTTTCTTTGTTTCCCTCACAATGTTTTTCTCAAGCTCTTTGATTTTGGTTTCAAAGGATGTTTTCCACTGAATCAGTATTTCTGCATATGTGTCTTTCTCAAAGAATTCAGACATTGATTCTTCCACTTCTTCACTTGTCTTCTTCAGTTTTCTTTGAAGATCAGTTTCCTCAACTTCATGAATTGCTTCATTTTCTATTTTGTTGTGTAGTTTATTCTCAATTTTCAGCATGGCATTGTGAAGACTCCAGGACCACTTGCTGTATTCATTCTCCAGTTTCCTGTAGACTGAAATCTCCAGAGAGTTTCTGAAGCTGAAGACAAATTGTTCATTCAGTAAACCCTCCCAGAGATCTTTAATATGAATTTTGAAGTCTTTCAGCAGCATTTCTTGTGATTTTGAGGCATGAGACTTAATACATTTCTTCAGTTCTTGAATGTTCTCACAGTAGTTTGGGTTTGGCGGTGCCATGGGTGGGTTTCCCTCCCAGAGCTGAGAAAAATACTTCACATCATTCTGAACATCAAATTTAATGACATCACTGAAACGTTCTGCATCACTGCCTTCCTCTTTAGCAGCGAGTTTTGTCATCTCATCTAATTTCTCCAGCAGTTGTCTTCTTGCCTCCATGGTTTTTTCTCTAGCTGCGACATCTGAAACATTCTGATGCACAAACACACAGCTGGGATTCAGTCTGACCTTCTTCATCCTCATGAAGGCCTGAACAACAATCTGAAGAATGTCCTGCATCTCAGCTGTGTTTTCTCCAAAAATGTTGATCAGTGTAAGATTTGCAAGACCAATAACAAATGTGGCAAATTCACTGTCATGATGTCTTGTTGATCTTCCAGCCAGTTCTAGAGAACGAAGACCCTCAGTGTCAACAACCAGAATATAGTCAAAGTTCAGTTGTGTTTTCATCTCATCTGAGACTCTGACCAGCTGCATGAAAGCTCCTCTGGTGCACCTGCCAGCACTGACGGCAAACTGGAGTCCAAACATGGCGTTCAGCATGGTGGATTTCCCAGAGCTCTGAAGCCCTAAAACTGACAGCACAAAGACTCTCTGGTCTCCCAGTTTCTGGACGAGTTGATCTAGAACAGCAGAGATCCAGATCACAGGAACATGAGCAGCGTCTCCATCCATCAGCTCCAGTGGAAATCCAGAGATCATCTCTGCTGCAAGACTCGGGAGAGAAGAGAAGTCTTTCAGGTCTTTCTTGTTCTTCTTCACTGATGAACATGATTAATAGATTTGTCCGATCTCCCTCATGATGTGCTCCAAACCAAAGGTTGCAGCCTGAAGTTCCTCAGATATTGTCTCAAGTTCAGTTTGTTCCGTTTCAAGTTGTTCTGACTTATCATGATTCTCTTTCAGTTGTAAGACTGTTGACCACTTTTCATGATACTTGTGGTGTAGAGCAGAAAGATCAGCTGATGTATGCTCATCCAAGAGAAATCTGAGCCATTTGAGAAAAAACATAATCTCAAGTTTATCATATGAGCACATTTTGTTCAATTAAGCACTTGATAAAATCACTGATATCAAATTCATGCTGCTGTTTGCGGATTTTATTCATTTGTGTTTTTTTTCTACTTATTTCCATTTCAATCTTTTCTCCTTGAGGTCGATGTAGTTCTTTGTTCTTCTGACTCCACTGATGCCACAGTTTCTGATGAGGCAGAAATGATTCTTTGATTTTTCTCAGCTCTTTCGTCTTTAGCAAACTGATTATCTGATGTCCTGCTTCTCTTCCTCTCCTGCAGTCATCATCATCTTCCTCATCTACTCTGATATCTGAGTGTTTGGACACATCTTCAAGTCTGAAAGTGGAAGACGATTCTAAGAGACAAGCATTTATAGCTTTTATGAGTTCTTCAGATACATCTGACTGATTTCTGTCTTTAAGACCAATCTTGTATTTGTCATTTTTCATTTCATTGACAGTAGTTCAGTTATCTGAAGAACATCTGCAGCTCCGAGTTTATTGAGGTGTTTGCCTTCAACATGGAGTTTGTGGAATATATTATTCATTTTTAAGTCTTTATCCTTTTGTAGGTGTTTATCTGAACTGATTCCCTGCTGTTCCAATGTCCTTTATTTTCCCTGATGAAAAGTAAATAAAGATTATTTTCAGCTGTTACAGTCTACATAAATGAGATATGTAGTTCATTTTTTTCAGATGTCCTCAGTGTTTATTATGCATCTCTATTGTAACTGTCACAAAGTTGCCATTCTTACCCTGTTTTGTTAGCTCAAAACTGAAAAAAACTGTTTTTACAGTGCATTATATGAATTTTTTAGGGAGCCAAAGTTCAATACACTGGGCAGTAATACAGCTCTAGAAATGGCCAACTCCTAGACCTACAGATTCACACCAAAGTTGATAACTATAAAAATAACTATAAGGAAAGTGTAACCTCGGTTCCCTGAGAGCAAACGAGCGTTGCGTCGCTTGACACTATGGTGAAACTCCTGTTTACTCTGTTACTGAAGCCTGATTTGTTCACTTTTGTGTAGTTGCACAAACCAATGGCGCTGTAACCCATAAAAAGGGGAGGAGCCAATTGCTATATAAGTTGGCTCTAGTGTTGCTTTCGTCAATGGCCCATGTGACTGCTCCACTCTTGTACTGTTCATGCTCATCGGAACAGCAAAGTCCACTCAAAAATCAAGCTGAGAGGAAACATCGATGTAGTACAGTATTGTTTCTGTCTGCAATAGCCCTACTGTGTTGTGGTACATTGGGACAGTTTCACACAAAGACTAGACTAAAACTAAAATTAAAACAGGCCGCCAAAAACAACACTAGATGGCTCAAAGCGCCATTTCATCAGAATCTTTCGACTGAAGCAATAATCATCGATTCACATGCAGCTTTATAGCACTGCAACTTATGCAATGCTCATTCCCTTATCTCGGGGAACTGAGGTTACGTTAGTAACCAGATCGTTTCCTATTGAATGGTCTCTCCCTTTGTGTCACTTAATGCTATAGGGAACTCATCCAATAGCGCCGTGCTATAAGCAAGTGCAGGATGAAGCCTGCTTGTCATCCTCCAGTGGCTCACTCTCGTCCACAGCCGACGATCGCGACAGGGAAAACCCCTCTTCAAACTCATCGGCCAGATCCACATGCAATCCCCACGAGTTCATTCTCCTCCGTGCCTCAGCAGCGGCAGATCCTGAATCGCGGGAAGCAGATGGCTGCCCCATTGTAAGTGTGTGCTGTGCAGTTAAATCTGCTGGCTTAAATACTTCAGGGTCATTCCACGAAATTTGTGCCTTTTGCATCCCTAAGAAATAATCAAACATAGTATTGTTATGTTTTTAAATCACAAATGTATTTGTTTTCATATTAACTCTATGTATTCTTTCATGAATATTACATCAATAAAAAGTAAATTAAATATTATTTTAAATAACTGAAATAGCACTTATGCTGATAAGGGTAAGGTTTTTGGCCTGTCCCTCACTATGATTTTTCTTTTTCAGCATGACTTTTAATTTGCAAAATCACATTTGCATATTGTTCTAAATATAGTCTCATTGTTAAGCAATGTTTTTGGCATACTTATAATTTTTTTTCTATAAAATATAATCATTTTATTGGTGTCCCCTGATTTCATGTCATCCCTGTTACCCTCATAAAAAACCGTTGTAAAATAATGGTACATTCAAGTTACATCACTTATAGGAGGTTACATAATCTCTTAACCAGGATTCCAACACTTAAAACACAAGCATGTTTTTCTCACTCCTCTATAATGTTTTATTTCTGATTATTTATGAGGCTTGACTGAGGGGGGCCATCATGCAATGTCAATACGGTTACCATTTTAAAAATTTTAACAATTATTTCTTACATTTAATATAATCAAGTTCCCTTTCGAGCCTTTGCTCCCTCCATGGCTTATTCTTTTCAGTTTTTGTCTCATGTTTCTATCAGAATATGATCAACCTTTTATTACCAACCTTGATGGAAAATCTGATAATTGTATGTCCATACAAGGACATACTGTTCTTAAGAGCAGTATATGGCAATAGACCATTTCTATAGAACAAGTAAACAAGTAAATCAAGCTGAATTCTCATTTTCAACTCATTTTCAAAATTAAAGGAAAAAAACGTTTTGTTCCCTTTCAAGGGAACTTCGAACTGCGTCCTCTAGGGGTCGCTATGGGGAACGCCTCGTCGTGACCCGTGTCTGAAGCATACATTGAAAAAACACCAGCAACACGTTGGCCGGCGACAGCCCATGACATCACTACCGGTGCGATTATAGTATAAATAGGCGGGAGAACACATCATCCTCTTCTTCGTCTTAACTGACTGTTTTGTTTAAAGCATGCATTTCTGTGGTAAGAGCGATCTCTATTCATATCATTATGGCGAGCTCTAGCAAAGCGTTTAGAGGATGTGTGCATCCTTGTCGTCGTTATTTAACATCTGATGACACACACGATCTATGCGTTATTTGTTTGGGCAAAGAGCACGCACGCGATGTCCTTGAGGGGGCAATCTGCGTGCACTGCGAGCGTTTGCTAATGAAAAAGCTCCGCTCTCGTTTGTCTCCCTTTTTGAGGATTCCTCATGCATCCATCGATTCTAGCACACGAGTTATGCCAACATCGAGGCGAATGCCGAAAACGGCTATGAGAAGATGCCCCTATAGAGAGACGCTGGCCAGCTATCTCTCTATGGGTGAGACGTCCTCTAAGACTCCCCTCCCTGACATCTCGCTCGGATGCCAGGGCATACGTAGCAGCAGCTGGTTGGGCTGTCGCTTCATTGCACACGCATGCGGTAGCCCCTGTGTGACAGGCCCAGACTTAGTATGATTCTAGGCTCCTGGTTGTATTCCCTTGAAGGAATCTATTCCTGATTCTAAGCCTTGAGCTCTACCCTGGGCCCAGGAGTTCTGGCCCTAACAGGTAAGTTTTTGTGGTATGTAGCCTAGGCCTTTGGCCGTAGGGGATAATGTCACTGACATCCGTCTTAACGTCCCAGGGCCAACTCCCATGGCTATGGTAGAGTTGGTACTTAGTGCTCGCCATGGTTTTCTGGCATGCACTCCCCTCAGCATGATGGCGTAGGTATACCGTTCCCCATAGCGACCCCTAGAGGACGCAGTTCGAAGTTCCCTTGAAAGGGAACGTCTCAGGTTACGTATGTAACCATGGTTCCCTGAGTAGGGAACGAGACACTGCGTCCTCTAGGTTTCTTGCCATGCTTCGGACGCAAGCTTCAGACGAAGAATTGGATGATGTGTTCTCCCGCTGCCTATTTATACTATAGTCGCCCCAGTAGTGACGTCATGGCTGTCGTCGGTCAACGTGTTGTTGGTGTTTTTTCAATGTATGCTTCAGACACGGGTCACGACAAAGCGTTCCCCATAGCGACCCCTAGAGTACACAGTGTCTCGTTCCCTACTCAGGGAACCATGGTTACATACGTAACCTGAGACGTTTCTTTTTATTTGGTGAAAGGTAGAAATTTCCCAAAATTTGACATTTGGATTTGACTGAAGTGGAAAAACATTTTGAACTGATTGATTAGGTTAAATGTTAATCCCCAAATGTGATATGTGGGTTTTAACAAAGACTTTAGAAATACGTAAACGGTACACTCCTATACTTATGAATGGGAGAAACTGCAACGTGCAGTATGGTGGAATAGTCCCAACTTCTAAATGAAAGAGCCAATCGCTGATTGGTAAAGTCATTGCATCACTGCACCGGCCGTTAGAAGCTCTAACGGTATGTCCTATACAATTGTTTTGATAGAGGGAAACCTGATGCATTCCTAGTTTCAACATTACTTATTCTTCAGACATTCAGATTTAAATACAATAAGTATCAGCTGTATACAAAGTGACCAACATTTGGTTTTCGAACACTGAAAATAGGTAATATTCAACAATCTGGGATCCTCCTCATTGAGATCCTCATATCTCTGGGACTGAATGATGTAAGGCCTTGAAAATGAACATTCCAAAAGAAAAGTTTATTAAGAACTAGAATCTAAAATCATATTGTGATATTTTTAATACTTCTTGAGTTATAGGCATGCAAACTTTGGAAAAAGAATATGGCACTTAGTATGTTCAATACAGTTGTTTTGACAGAAGGAAATGAGACGGGCACAATTACATCAAAAAGTATTTAGTTACAAAGTTTATCAAATGTATTTAATTAAAATATAAAAATACTGGTGTGAGAAATGTATTTAATTATTTAAGTAATTTGTCATTTGAAAATACAAACAATATTTACAAGCAATCAAGTGCAAGAGACAGTGACAATATATCTAATATATTGATCATATTTCTTCTCGTTTCTGTTTACTTGAATACCATCAAGCATTTCTGCACTTTATTGTTTCATGTTTCTTTATAAGCATGTCAAAAATTAAGCTGTCTTGGAAAACTGTATTGTCATACCACCTAATCCTACTCAAAAGAATGGCTCAAGCTATTTCACTGTCAAGAGTAAAGATTAACTCCTGAAAACGCTGATATTTAGCTGTTAAAGGGCTCTATATAGAATACAGAAACCCTTGTTATTAGCGACACCGGTGGCCGTTAAGTGAGCTGTGGTCAATAACTTATTGTTCATGCTCTTGCACACACTCCATAGTAGGCTTAATGTGAGCGAGCAACGGCCAGTGGGATTCACTGTCATCGTGTCAACAGATGAGGTTCATTAAAATTACACTGCAGTGACAGTTTACCTGAGATTTCCCCAGCAAAACCACCCTGAGTCCTTCACATAATAATTAGGCTTTAATTTTTTAAGTTTCGTTACATGCTGTTCAGACATTGGCAATAATATTTATTTTAATGTAATACTTGACAAATTTCAGTTTGTCTATAGAAACAAGTATCCAAGCAAGCTATAACATGACTTGTCAGCTAGCAAGTAAAGTTCTAGAGCAGCTTTTTCTTCTGTCCTGTAATAACATTCAGTGAGCAATATCTGATAGTATGTTTTAATACATACTTACACCAAAACAGTTTCTTTTTTTTTTTGTTCAGCAAAATACAAATTAGAAAATACGTATTTAGTAATTAAATACGTATTTCAAATACATTTAATTAAAATACTGCCCATCTCTGGTTTCAACATTATTTGTTCTCAAGACCTTCCTTCAGAAGTATCATCTTTTTGCAAAGTGACCCACATTTGGTTTTTAACCACTGAAAATGTGTACATTTTAACGATTTACTCCTGGAGCCATATTGAAATTCCAATATCTCTGGAACCGAACCATATAGGGCCTTAGAAATAAAAATGCCAAAAGGGAAGTTTGTTAAGACCCAATATCTAAAAGGGCATTAAGAAATCTTTAATACTTCTCGAGTTACAGGTATGCAAACTTTAGAATAAAAACTTAAAAAGTGAATGGTCACCATTGGCACATAATGCAACAAAGATGGCTAAAGTCTAACAGATTTTACTAAAAGACCTACCAATCTCTGTGTAAAAGTAACATTATGATGCTGCCATCTTTCTGAAGTCATTTTGACCCCCCTGTAATTTAGCTGTGAATCTCAGGTGAAAATTGTCATTTTGACCCCCCTCTACAAAATAGTGGATTACTCATGAATTATTCATCCATGACATTTAATATTTAGGCTTTCCTCACTATACATGTTTATCTTTCTTCAGATATAAGCAAAATCAAATATTAGCAAAATCAAAAATCTGAACCGGGTACGTTTTTGAAACTTGGTTGATTTGACACGGAATAACCCAGTTAGGATTACCTAGGTTTACTACAACATCAAAAAATGGTCTAAATGTAAGCCTGAGTTTTAAACAAGGTGTAAAGTACAGTGCATTACAAGTAAATCTCAACTTTGTTTAAGATTACATTTAAAATTAATCAACAGTGAACACTGCCCTAAGATTAATAAATTAACTATTCACTGAACATGGCATACACAATTATAAAATCCACACATACACAGATGTTCGCTCATTTCTCTAAAGTGGGACATTGCATCAACTTCTACTGTTTTATATGTAGCTAATTATAATTGAAAAACAAACTGTTTTTAAGTCATAAAGACAAACCTGCATATAGAAGGCTTCCCTCTCTGTGTCATCAGTTCAGTTATATGCTGAATATGTGAGTTCTCTGATAAACGTCTATTTATAGGAAGTGGAAAAATGTTGCATTCATAAAAATCACCTAACATTGCAGAAAGAAAGTGAAAGTGTTCTGTGTTATTTGTGGTAATGTCTATCAACTTACGTTTGAGGACATATCTTGATGCTGGCGTAGAGAGCAGTTGGTCTCAGCCTCAGACGTCACGCCCACTGAACGTTGGCTAAACGTCTGATGCATATGGCACACAAAAGTGGAAATTTTCGTTCATTTTGAACAAATCTTTAATGTGACTCAGGAAGAACGAGTCGTCTCGGGGAGTGATTCGTTCAGTCGCGCCTGTGCAACATCCTATAGGTTCTGTACTGGAATTAGTCGAGGGCTGCATTTGAAAACTTAGGCAGCCGACTTGCTGCCTCGATGCCTTATGAGGCAATTACTTTGCACAAAGGCACCTCACGAAACTGATTTCGGACAGGCCTCTGAGGCAGCGTAACGGTTTAATGATCTACAACAAAATAGAACGAGTTTCGGTAATAACGAAGATTTAATTACTATAATACTGATTTCTCGCTAGAAATAACATCAAAAGTGCAAAAAGTTAATCAGAAATATACATTTACACACACTAACCACCAAACGCAACTTTCAGGCGCCATCTTTATTTTTTAGCTCAACCGTCACGGAATGGAACGCACAGGATTGTGGGATATCAAAGGCAGCGAAGGATACA